>NC_069083.1:13152041-13455110 GCF_947172395.1 Bicyclus anynana
TCTGAAGTAGCCCAACAATACGCAAGTGAAAACAGAGAAAAGCGATTTGTAGGTAATAAATTATCACTTATTACTTTTTTTGGAAGTGCCTCGTCAGTTTATATTCCAGTGATGCTTTGCGGCTTCAGATCATAATGATTTTAGATCTGGATCGGGATTTAAAATACTGAGTATTTGTTTCTTCGAAGAAATTCGCTTTGAGTTGGGAAACTAGGTGATGTTTAGCCGTCGCCTCCAGTCATTATCTAAACATCTAATAGTTATGTGTCCAACATTATCTGAGCTTGCCGAACCGCATTGGAACAGCGTGGTTGGTCTACGCTCCAAATTTACCCTTTAAGAAGCAGGCCTGTAGACTAAAAAACAGTCTAAAATTTTTTTTTTACAAGATGGTGTTACAAGCGCGTATTTAAAAAAAACTATATATGTAAAAAATCGAGCGAACCAGGTAAATTTTGATAATATTTAATAAAAATATTTGATAAACTTTCGTAAATATACCAGTGATTTTCATTACATTTTATTTAAACTAAAAAAAAAACAAGTCAATGCAATTTATATTGCAAACAGTTTCCTGGAAAAATAAACAAGAAAGGAGTATAGGCGGCTATTGGTATGCAGACCGGTATAGCGTGAAATTGGTGCCAAGTTGTCGCACGTGACTCCCCTGGGAACTGACTCCGTAGCTCCGGGTGTAGATGACGGATAACGTTATCAATGCTCACTGAACAATGAACTTCAAAGGGTTTTAGAGAAATTTGTATAGGGGTGCGCGTTTCCACTGTGTGCGTGAATTTAATAGCGAAGTTATCTCTTCTAAATTTAAATGAATAGGCATGAACATTTGACACGAAGTTCAAAATAGTAAGAACCACTTTTGCCATCAATTCAATTAGTATATAGGATTTCTTTGGTTTTTGCCTGATTTTCGTGCATGATATGCAAAAACTACGAAATTATGTAGAACTAGCTCTGCCCCGCGATATCACTCGCGTTAAAGTATCGACCCTAAAAGTATAAAGCTTTTCTCAATTAATAAAATAATTCAATTTGAACCATTAGTCCTTGAGATTAGCTCTTTAACCAAACAAACTAATTCTTATAAAAGCTTTATATTCGTAGTAGATAATAAGTAAATTACATTTACATTAAAAGAATAGGTAAATGTTTTATTAGAACCAAGTCTACGCACGTTGATCTGATGCTGTCTCGTCGGGCACAGATGACAGATAACATTGTCAGAGAACAAAAGCCTACCATGGAATTCATTCAGATCTACTTGCACTAATAGATTATACTTAGCTGTGTGCATTAGGATTTTTATGTTACATATTTTGCAATTCACTTATTGGTATTTTAGGTACGAGTATTTCATAGGATTTATTTTACACTTTGTTGTAATTGTAACTGAATGATCACCACAACATAGTTTATAACTTTTGTATGATGAATGTTTTCACGTTTTGTTTATGCACCCAGTTTTTAAACTGTTCAAAATAAAAAAAATAAAATCTTTAATTAACATTTGAGAAATAGTAAATCTAAGAGCATTCAGAAATATAATTTAATCATGACAAATTATTGTTCTTTATTTTTTTCGGTTTACGAAAAACGTCACATTTAAATAAGAAATATTACCTTGGAAATTCCAACATATTTTTGCGGTTCATCATTTATATACCTACTTGTATTCATTAAAAAAACCCAAGCTCATTTGACTTGCAAAAATTGCTCTCTGGAAAAATAAATAAGGAAGGAGTTCGTATAAGCGGCTATTGGTATGCAGACCGGTATAGCGTGAAATTGGTGCCAAGTTGTCGCACGTGACTCCCCTGGGAACTGACTCCGTAGCTCCGGGTGTAGATGACGGATAACGTTATCAATGCTCACTGAACAATGAACTTCAAAGGGTTTTAGAGAAATTTGTATAGGGGTGCGCGTTTCCATTGTATTCATGAATTAAAATTTAAAGGTGTTTTAACTTGTCGACTGTTTTGAATCGTCAAAATAAACAATACTAATGTAATCAGACCTAATTTTAGTGTTTAAAAATAAACGGCCAAGTGCGAAACGAACTCGCGCACGAAGGGTTCCGTACCATTATTTTTAAAACCGTTTTAAAAATAACTTAAATTAAATATTTACCTACTTTATTCTGTGATTTGGTATAGTGGTAACAGAAATACATAATCTGTGAAAATTTCAATAGTCTAACTATCACGGATCATGAGATACATGACATTGGTGACAGACAAAATTCTTAGAAATAGGGTAAATTTTACCAACAATTTATACATTGAATTATTGATTTTTGTGATTGTTCTTGAACTTCAAGGATAATTTTATGACTACTGGTATGCGAGTTAGTATAGCCTGAAATGGATGACAAGTTTTAGCACGTTAGTCCCTGGGGACTCACTAGCTCCGAGTGTAGATAACGTTATCAATGCTCACTGAACATTCAAAGGATTTTAGATAAGGTGTTTTAATGCCACGGATAAAAGTGCCTATTTAAGATGGAGTAGAAAATCAAACTTTATTCAAACAGCGTTACTATTTTCTTAATATTATGAAAGAAATCAAAGCAGCTGAACAGAAAAAATATTTTAACTTTAGAGTTTGGAATCGAGAAAATAATTTATCTTCTCTAAAAAGTAACAGTAAAGTAAAGTTTAAAGAAATTCGTTGACGTACAAACCGAAATAACGTAACTTCTAGGGATACGTTGAATTGTGAACTTCAACTTTTTTGTTGTGTGAATTCGGTTAACAAATCCATTTACTTTTACAGTCAATAACTAAAAAAATCTTACTCAACTAAACTTTTGTGCTTAGCGCCGATTTAGGAAGTCCGTAGTAGGATGTTTAAGCGAGCTAGCTAATCTCGAAAAAACAGTCAAATTGTAAACATTATATTTGTCTATGGTAGCCAGACTTATGATTAAGGAAACTTTGTATGAAAATCTGAAATTTAAAATTCGAAAGTTAAGAATTCCATGCGTATGAAGTCACTCTGCCAGAGTAATTTAAGTAACACCAGAAATGATTTATTTACAGGAGTAGGAGCTCTCGGAGCTGGCCTGGCTGGAGTAGCGGGACTCGGCGCGGTGGGACTCGGCGCAGGCCTCATCGGCGCTAAAGCTGGACTGGTCGGCGGGGCCTTAGTGGGTAGCGCCCTCCACGGACACGGACGAAGCTACGGTGGTTACGGATACGGTGGCTACGGTGGCTACGGCGGATACCACGGTTATGGAGGATACGGATATGGCGGATACGGCCATGGCGGATACGGCCACGGCGGATACGGCCACGGCTACGGTAATAACTACGGCCACGGTTATGGTCATGGTTACGGACATGGATATGGGGGATACAGGTGAGAAAGTAGTTAGACCTTTGAATTGAAATAACGCTAAGCAAGTAGAAAGACATGAGTCAGATAATACAGAGAGGAATAGAAAAACGTTAGCGTATATGGTATACTTTTTTTAATCGTACATGTTTTATATAGCTACAATAATAAAAAAGAAAACAATAATGAGCGATTTGTCTACGTGTTGTAATCTACAAATTAAAGATATCAACGAAATTGCTTTCTCTTTTTATCTGAGAAGGTACTAAAAGTCACGTTTAAGGACAATCGATTATTATATATTATTCCTAGTAATGTAAGTAAGGCCGACAAGCTATATAATATTTTACCCATTTTATGGCATTTCAAACAAGTCTCGATATCTTTATAGGCAGTAATTTGGCATTTAGGAATACGACTCGCCAAATGATGTAATATTATGAATAGCGTCGCTACATTATGATATATTTTTTACGAGAAGGGAACCATCGAGATGTTATATTTGTTTCATTATACATAAGAGATTTCTCATGTAGATATAGTTAATGAAAAACATGGCAATATTATTTTATTACCTTGTGACGCAGACGCTTGTGACTTCGTCCGCGTAATTTTTCTATTACTCAAATACCTTCCTTTACCCCATAATAATACCAGATATTTTGGAATTACAAACTTTAATTTCATGAACATGTATTGATCTATTTTTTTTTGTAAATAAATAAAATATTCACTTCTGTGGTTGACGTAGATGCTCCGGTAAATAAGTTAATGGCAAATTACTATCACTTGAAAAATAAAATGAAAATTACTTTACGAAGAGATTTCTTATTCTTATGTTCAAAAATGAAAAAGATTTAATTTCCCTTTTTCCGAAACCATAATTGTCTATAATGTATATTATGTATAACTATCTCAAAATATTAACACATAAATTTATTTAATAAATTAAAAACTGGTACCTAATAATAATAACAATTAGATATATTGGAATTAGATACAATTTTTAAGAGTTGTCTTTTCAGCTGAATTAGTAAATAAACTTAATTTTTTTTTGTTCCAGAACTTACTACCCCACGACCTACTATACGTCGGACCCTTGGTGCTAATTCAAAGGCTTTACTTCTACCTGTTAATTATTAATGTAGTATTTGTGTACATAGAGATGGGAGTATATCTCGCGACTGATACCTGCACATCCTAGCATATAAGAACAATAAAGAAAATATAAAAATACTGTTTACATTGTTTTTCTGAGATGTTTTCACGCTTAACTTGAAATATATTATTTTTTGGAATATCAACTCTTTATACAAATTCAAAATCCATTTATTTCAAATAGGCACACTTTTGGAACGTCAGGTTTTTCGATGGTCTTAAAAATATTCAAGTTAGGAAAAAGAAATTCATGTTCATTATTTATTACTGTAGTATTTCAATAAAGTCCCTTGTATTAAGTATATCCCAATAAAATTGAATCATACATAAACATTTAAATTTATATATAACTAGCAGAACCTCGCGGTTTCATCCTCGTAGTACTCATTCCCGTGGGAATACAGGGATAAAATAAATAAAATACTCCTTGATAATGTATCTTTCTATTGGTGAAAGAGTTTTACAAATCAGTTTCAGTACTTTCGAGTTTATTAGCTATACCTATAGAAACATAAAAAAAAAATCTTTATAAAATATTAGTGTGACTAGTTCAACATAGTTGTTCTACCATATATTCTTCTTAATGATCCTAAGGTATCAAATCTAATAGATACCCGTGACGCTCGTGTAAGTACATGTTCAGCATCACGGGCTCCGCTCCTATAGTGTTTTATCCATAAACTGCATTGTGTGAACGTGACTTAACGCTCAAACTCTTCGTGTGCTCTGGCTCTTAGGCAGCTATGTAAAAATTCTTCCTGATTTTTTATTACATTTCGCCCATTAACCGGCAACAAAATCATTAATACACTGAATAGTTAAAATCACTGGAACATTAATAGTCTGTTATGTATTATAGTGGAATTTATAATGAAATAGCATAAGCGTGGTTGCAACAGCGTGAAGTTTCAATTTCCCAGCGTAATGAGTTGTGCATCATTAAACAGGGTTAGGTATTATTTGGATGTAGTTTGTGGGCATGTTCTTCTTTTTAAATAAATTAATGGGCTAGTTTCTATTCAGGTTATCGCTCTTTACATTCAATTTTAATATGGGCCTTTTCATTAGTATTTTGTACCTATTAGTACATTTTTTTTTTAATATTTCATTTATATAAATCACAGTAACATTATATAAATGCAAAAGTTTGTGTGTGGACCGATTTGAAATGAAGATAGAACTCGTCTAACACATCTTTAGGAAACTTTTTATACCGGAAAAATCCATGGTCCCCGTCGGGATTCGTGTAAAACAGAAGTTCACGCGAACAGAGTCGCAGGCGTTTTCTACTATATTTTATATTTTCCGTGAAAAATCAAAGAATCCAACGGACAACGTCACCCAGATCCGACAACATCCCTCTACGTAAGCTTCGCTCTGAAACGTAGCAGTCTGGAGACGTTGATTCTGTAATCTTTGACTTCGAAATTGAACTCTGTAGAGTCAGTTTTCGTAGAGAATAGCAAGATTTATACTTTATTCATATTAAATTTCCGCACTAGAAAGCGCAGTGTTGGTCGATCCCCCACCAGGTGGACTGACGACGTCAACCGAGTCACAGGGATTCGCTGGATGCAGGCGGCTCAGGATCGTGATGTTTGGAAGACAAAAGTCTATGTTCTGCAGTGGACGTTCATCAGCTGATATGATGATGATGATAATGACTATACTTCCGCCTGCTTCAATTCAATACATTTTTTATTTGTTTACTACAGATAACCTATAAATTACATCCACATTAGTAAGACCGATTTAAAATTCCGGTACTAAGCCACGTCGAAACCGTTTATGTGAAACCATTTAGGGTTTAATAAATTTTCTTTACCGCCCATTAGAGGTTAGTGCTTCCATCTTAGCCGGCTGCATTACTCAGGTGGGATCGCAATCAAGCGCTACATTGACTTGGCATAAAATATTAAGGTGTGTGTTTTACGTAAATACGTGAAACTTAACCTAAGCTCAATATAGTGGCGTAGCGAAGCGCGATTCGTCACAGTCACAGTCCTCACTCAATGAAACAACTTCTCTTCTTCTACTGCCTTCTGCCTTCGTATCCCATCAGGTGATGCTTCTCCGCTCGCGCAAAACCCCGGTGATGCTGCTGAGGTCCTATTCCAGAGACACTACCCTACGACACTTACACATTCAGGAATAAAATGTAATATTTTTTTCGTGTAATTTAATATTTTGGAAGTATAAATAAACGATATTATGTAGCAGCAACTACTGTAATGCTTCTGTATATTATATAATAATCAGTATCTTAAATTGCTTAGCAGATTTATATACTGTGTACTCCGGATGAAAGCACATAAATAAATTCTAGCCTGGTTACTACTAGTAGTGACTTAGTTTACTATCTGTACCAATATTTTCAAAACGCAAGGTAAATGACCGGATGAAACCACAGGGCAAAGCTAGTAGAATACGTCTATGTAGAATAAGCAAAGGCTAGAGAGCTGTGGTGCCGCTGGCGCCGAAACAGCATTTAACGGAGATGGATGACATCGGCACACGCCATCGCCTCTTTAATCTCGCTCACAAAAGAGATATATTACTGCGCCCCGCAATCGATGCCGCCTCGTTGATTGTTCTCGCCGTTCAATGGAATGGTTTATGATTACGTTGTACTGATTGTACTACTGCCTCTTTGGTCTTAATGGTTAGCATATTCTGTGGCTGAATCACGAGATCTTGGGTTCGCATTTTGGACGGAGTATGAAATACTCGGGTTTTTCTTTTATCCAAGTAACTAGCTGACGTCGCGCGGTTTCATCCGCGTGGTTCCCGTTCAGTAGGAAAACGGGGATAATATATAGTCTATAGCCATCCTCGATAAATGGGCTATTTAACACTGAAAGAATTTTTCAAATCGGACCAGTAGTTTCTGAGATTAGCGCGTTCAACCAAACAAACAAACAAACTCTTCAGCTTTAATTATTTGTATAGATATTCAGTAAAATTATCGTCCGGTGTTGGGAATTAGTGGTGTTACATTTTCGTACCTCGTAATGAACACTGAAACCGTCGATTTCAGTCATTATCATTAACACCTGATAGTAATTGTTAGAGTTAAACATTCTTATGTCTGAGCCGTTTGGTCCGGTGGTATTTGGTTATGGATTTGCGACATAATTTTATTATTTTGAAAACACATCAAAATCTGAGGTACTTACCTACCTACCTATGTTAATTTTAAATATGCACTTTTAAAATTATTCGGTGTCTTTTAGAATATACGATTAGGTATAATGATTGAGCTGGTACTCAATATCTCTGACGCTAATAAGCCTAATGGAATACACGTAGCAATATCGCAGATTCGTGTCACATCTATAGTAGGTAGGGTATGAAACATTGTTTTATCCCATCCACTCGATCTATCAACATTCGTATTTCCCTCGGGATGCAACTAAAATGTATCTGGAATTTATGATTACGATACAAATTGATCAGTAGCAACTACATGTAATATATGTAGCAGTGATGTTCAGAATAAGTAGCAACATTGTAAGTCGAATATTCGTCCCAATTATTCTTCTTTCATTAAGTTTGGTTTTCCGACTCAATTGTTAGTTTTTCACGTGGATGGTAATTAGTGTAACGATCCGAGCGCTTAAGGTTTTTTTGCGTAAAACGAATCAAAAAAAAATAAACTTTTGCTATAATACGCTGAAGGGTAAGAGGATTAATATAAATCTAATTAATTGATTTTTTTAAATAATAAGCTTTTTATTAAATGCCCGCCATCGGACCAGCGTCCTAATCGCTTTCAGTCTATTTACACGCTTTATTTAAGACATTATTTAATAGATTAACGGATTTAGGTAGAAAATGTTTAGGTATTTTTTAAGGCTCGTTAAACTGCCTCGTTGGTTGGTTATACAATGTGGTTTCGAATCATGAGGTCCTGGGTTCGAATCCTATAAGAGTTATTGAGTTGTTCTTTTTTCTAAAAGATTTTCAATTCTCAGCCCGGAAGTTGGGTAGTTGATAGTGTTACCCCGTATCTCGGAGAGCACGTTAAGTCGTTATCTATCATTATCATAATATGACAGTGGTTGTTAATGAATTACCGTTATCACCCTTAGCCCGCCAATCCGCATTGGAGCAGCGTGGTAGGTGTAAGTTCCATCACCCATCTCCTATAAGAAGGGAGCCTATTTTACCGGCCAACTACAAGACCAGGCCTCCCTCCTCATACGAGAGGGTATAATATGGAGCTTAGACCCGTTATATTTTTTTATTCTCTACAAGTTAGCCGTTGACTATAATCTCATCAGGTGGTAAGTAATGATATAATCTAAGATGGAAGCGGGCTATAGGAGTACGATTAAAATCCACACTCCTTTCAGTTTTTACACGATATCGTACCGGAATGCTAAATCGCTTGGCGGTAGGTCTTTGCCGGTAGGGTAAGAAAGAAAGAAAGATCTTTATTTTTAAGTAATGCCACATATTACATTCTTAAATTCTAAATTATTTCATAGCTTAATTGTGCACGCAAACAGTGGAGTTATAATAAAAGAAGAATACCCTGCAATATGTGATATCTAGAAAAAGGCCCTAACTCTGCATTTTTCCACATACTTCTTATACAAATAAAAGTATGCAGCACGGATATATTTGGGTACTAGCCACGACCGATGCTTCTATCGAAGCCATTATTAGACATATTGGATGCTGCTCCAATACGAGTTTGCGGGATTAGGATGATAATGTTAAATTCATTAACGACTAACCGCTTAACGTGATCTCCGAGGCTGTACATTTCTTAGAAGAAAGAAAAACTTAGTACAGACATGCTGCTGAACTATAATATGTGTAATCTTAAGACATCATCATCATCATCATCATCATATTAGCCGATGGACGTCCACTGCAGGACATAGGCCTTTTGTAAGGACTTCCAAACATCACGATACTGAGCCACCTGCATCCAGCGAATCCCTGCGACTCGCTTGATGTCGTCATGTGGTGGGGCGTCGACCAACACTGCGCTTACTAGTGCGGGGTCGCCATTCCAGTACTTTGGAACCCCAACGTCCATCGGCTCTTCGAACTATGTGCCTCGTTCATTGCCTGCCAGCAGCTTCGCAACTCGATGGGCTATGTCGGTGACTTTCGTTGTTCTGCGGATCTCCTCATTTCTGAATCGATCACGCAGAGATACTTCTAACATAGCTCGTTCCATCGCCCGCTGTGTGACTCTAAGCCTTTTTATGAGACCCATAGTTAGCGACCAAGTCTCTCTTATCAAATCTTATGACATCATTGTTTAATTAGTACTTACTTTACGTAAATTATGCTTAGTAAAACGAGAACATCAAAGGTTTCTACCTTATTAGTAAAGCGAGCATTAGCTCACGGAATTACTCTCACTCGACTACTGAGAGAGATATTCCGTCGCTATTGTTACATAGCTATACTCCTGTTTCTCTCAAGTGATCTCAAGATTCCGCTACACAGTGCTCGCGAATCTGAAACTGTTTACACATTATAGTCATAGGTTTGTGCATTATTTGTACATTTCGTAAGCAGAGGCGTAGCCAGGCGTGGATCAAGTGCCTTGCCCTTGGCGTCGCGTCGCACTAAAAGTGCCTCGAGATATTTTTAAAGACTGTTACCGTCAGTTTGACGGAAATTAATAAATAGCCAGAGGGATGACTATATATTACACTACCTAATGAAATTTGAGAATACTATATTTCTTAGTCATACAACATTGTAATTTTTAATCACAGTAATATACTGTTACTTACCTTTGGCATGTGCTGTTGAAAGTAAAAAACGCTAAGCTAAAATCCGTAGTTCTTTGAGGTTTGCTATAAATAGAACGAAGGTCCTTATAGTTTTCCTATTTCTAGTGGCTTTACCAAGATATCCATAAATACGGATGTATTTTTTCCATTCTCATGTGTTTATTATAACTATTTAAATGTAAAGGCAGTGGGCACTCTATTTATTATTTTTTAAATACATTTGTAACATCTTCTTATATAAGCGAGTAAAATCTCTGTTGGTCACTTGTTGGTGGTTGGTTGTTATTGGTAGGTTGCGTAACTGTCGCTATTATGTTATAATTATTATTATTTTGGTGTGCTAAGGACATCCTTCCCATATCTCCATTGTGCAAACAATTTGTTCACACATTAGAATAATATTCAATAGGTTCTTGATATAATATTCCATACAATAATGATATGGTAATATTATTGATTATATTCAACCGCATTGTAATTAATTGTTAATGAGTTCACTAAGCTGTGAACGTATTCAATACGCAAACAGATTACAGTGTCAGAACTTGTAGGGCGCGGATCGCGATCAAGTCCAGGGAACTTTTCCGTTTCATCGTAACGAGGTCCGATACAAACTTCGCGGCTGGCGAAATTGAAAGGAGTCGATACTTAGGAAATATTTTCAATATTCCCGTAATAAATATTGATTAATAGAAGTTACTTTGTTACACAATAATATATTTTAAGTTTTATAAGGTTTTTGTATAATCATCGAGACGAATATCTTAGCATTCCATGGATTCACCGTGCGGGTGTCCCGGCACCCATCCATCCATCCATCGTGGTAGAGAGAAAAACTCCGAGCAGAGTCCTGAACTTGTGACTACAGGATGTAGGGTTAAGGAATTCCTTGACGATCAATCAACACTCCCCGTTCTCTGCTCTTAATAATATTATACTAGGAGCAGATTTTGAATATTTGCATTTTTTTTACTTAAGTAAGTATCGATGAATTAAGTAAAAATACTACGCAGACGAACTAAAGTCACTGATATAGCTCAGCGAGTCGCGAAGCTGAAGTGGCAATGGGCAGGCCACATAGTTCGAAGAGCCGATGGACGCTGGGGTCCCAAGGTGCTGGAATGGCGACCCCGCACCGGAAAGTGCAATGTTGGTTGACCCCCCACTAGGTGGACCGAAGACATCAAGCGGTTTGCAGGGAGCAGCTGGATGCTGGCGGCTCGAGACCGTTTTGTTTGGAAGTCCATGCAAGAGGTCTACGTCCAACAGTGGACGTCTATCGGCTGATAAGGTAAGGTAACTGTTACATTACTAGACTCGACTAGAAGTTATGCGGGCTCTTGTACTAAGTCTGTTGCCTAGTCTTTATGGCCGAGACCGCGAACGGTTCGAAGAAACTTTTCCGTTTTCTTGTAACGGCGTACATCAGAAACTTCACGGTACTCGTATACGAAGTCGAGTGGGTGTGAAAGCACTTTCAATATTGCTGTGGGGAATTTTGATTAATGTTTGTTGGAGTATTTCATTTTAAAATAATATGGCGTGTATTTGCGCTTCAACTCGGAAATTGGATATATTATATAAGCCAGGGCTGTGTAATTTGTAGGAATTAAAAAAAAATAAGTAGTAGTAGGTGAAGAGTGAGAAGACATTTGTCTCTTGTCTCAGATTGAGGCAGCGTAGCAGTTAAGGGAAGCCGATGTAAATTCGTCGCAATAGAGTTGGGAGCAATATCGATAGCTGCCTCTTTGATGAGAACGTCCAAGGGTACGGTTAATCTGTCGCCCAGCGGAGATGAATCGTTTGTACATCTGTGAGACATTTCACAGACCAGAGAAGGGCCCGCGTTGAAGAACGCCGCTGACTAGATCGCGGTAGTGTAGAACGTTCCTCTGGCCCAGATATCAAGCGACGAGTAGAAGCTTCGTGAGATTTTAGTCAGTAAGAGTTTACCTCCTCCAACCTCCTTCCGAAATTCCGAAGTTCTCATGGACCTCCTCGCTTTCCCGGTGGTATCCATGAGATGTTCAACAAAAAAAAAAACAGTGAAGCGCGTTTACCTAGAAAGTGCCTATTAACTTGAAAATACACACCTTAAAATCAGTTATTAATTATTATTTATGTATTGCGTATGATTTCGTAAGATTCTAATATTTAAATACTCAAGGATATTTTTGAATTGCCTTTAAGGAAACATAATTTTAAAGCTGTAGTGTAATATTTACGGCGCAACAAACTCCAAGTACCTACCTACATTAGAAGCTATGGAATAAGAACTTGCGAACTTTTGTTTCTAGCTTGGCTGTAAAAAATGGGCCGCCGGGACGTGATAATAGCGGACTGTATAAAAAGTTAAGAAGCAAAAGTTTCCCATTTTGATCCTTCATAACGATTTCTTTACAATATAGTAAGCTCGGCTATACCTATGGGGAAAACTCGTAAATAGTGCTGGAATTTGTTCGTTGAATCTGTTCTATGGTGTTTTTATGATCTTCCTATTATCACCATTTGATGATCTCTGCAGTAATTTTATGTATTCTAAATGCCAAGGAATTTGTGATAGTGCAGTCAAACTAATGGTCTAAGATCCGGCATTAGAAATATATACTCTCATCTATTATTTATTAGTGACTAGCGGACACCCGCGACTTCGTCTGCGTGGATTTGAGTTTTTATAAATCCCGCGGGAACCATGGAGTTTTCCACGCAGAAAAGTACCCTCTGTGTTAATCCTGAGTAAAATCTATGTCTATTCCAAATTTTAGCGAAATCGCTTAGTAGCCGCAGCGTAAAGGAGGAACAAACATACACACTTACACACACACTTTCGCATTTATAATATTAGTGTGAAGTGTGATAAGAAAATTTAAATGATAAAAAATATTCCCAGTGACACATTGCAAATAGGTTGCCTAGTTATATTGCGGCCGGATAGATTTAAATGAATATTTTTTTATTAAATATATTTAATCAGCTTCCGTCATTGATTAATTAAAAACAATTGTTCACTAGTTAACTTTTTCTTTTAATTTTCATTTCATTTTTTCAACCTATCTATTTGCAATGTGTCAATGTGAATATTTTCTGTCATATACTTCTTCTCCCAAATAAATAACAGATGCGGGTAAATATTTCTTATAACGGATCTCATACTATAACGTAGGTAGAAAATATTCTAACGTTACTTTTCGTTTTTTAGTTTTGTGGGTTCGTTTTTTTGAATTTTTCAAGTTGGTTGTATTTTTTTTTTAATATTTATTTATATGTATATATTGATTTTTGATTATTGATACATCGCACTGAGTAATAATAACAATAAACAGTCTTATGTTAAATGAATTATTAATATGTATTTGTTGTTGGCTGAATAAATATAAGTCATTATAACCCGTAAGAACGTACAATCGATATAAAGATACGCTTGTTTTTCAAACTATTTAATGTTGGCTGTAAACAACAACTTTTCAGATAAAAACAAATGAGAGCCCTGTTTACTGCCCGCTGCGTTGCTCCTTCCGTTTAGTTTTGTCACAAGAGCGGCGTCGTTTTGTAAAATATTACCTTCACCAATTTTATGAACAAAAGTTTGCAAAGTTGTTGTATTCTTTAATGGAGAAAAAAGACATGGGTTAAAAAATATGCTGTAAAATCTAAATGAAATTTTCCTCAAACAAATGTTATGAAAACTATGCTCTGCAAACAAATTGCTCGAGCAAACGGGCTGTTTATGATATCTTTAATAACTCGTAAAGCTTAAACAGTGAGTATACTCATTTATAAAAACGTATCGGATTTAAAAACATATACTTTAAAACTTACGTTACGACTTACTTTAAATTATGTGTTGTTTTAAGATATGGTTGTTTCTATTTTTAATTTTCATTATGTATTTTTTTAAGATTTATTTATTAGTTTTACCTTTGTGCAAAGCAACTAAATTCTTTGTGGTGCTGCAGGCGGGGACAAGTAATACTTTATTACGGGCAAAGAATGAAATACCAATGGTTGTCACCGTATGCAACAACATAAAGAATTTAGTCAGAACTCTATATAGTTTTCACAATATCTATATAGAGTTCTGACTAAATTCTGAACGTAATCTGAGAATAACAAGTATTTGTGATACTTGTTATTCTTTTCACTTCATTATGTTTAAGCAGTCGGGTTTTTTTGATTTTATAATAATATTTTTTTTAATTTTCAATATGTATGTTTTTATGATTTTTAATTATTAGTTTTACCTTTCTACAAAGCAAGTGCGATAAAGAATGTATGTTTTAATTCAACGAAGTAAAATGTAAAAAGTACAACAAACATTTTCTATGTAACGGCACGTCACGACGAAGTAACACAAAGGACAATTTTTCTCATACTTGGGCACTTACGGGTAGTTCGCAACAACCTAAACGTATCGCAACATATTTCATATCTGTTACGTGCTGTTATAAAACTTTGGAGCGCACGGTGTTTTTGATGTTTTAAGGTCCCACGTACATATTGTCTGCGATGCAACGCGTCTTCTTGTAAGATTATAAACACAAAGAAATTTTAAAATATATTGTTACGAGCTAACGTTGTGAAACGACACGTTTAACTGTTCTTTATTGACAAAGGGTTTCCTGGGTGCCTAGAGGGAGTTTTCAATATTTTCATACTATTACTATCGCGTTTGACGTAATCACAAATTTATATGGAATTAAAACAGTTGTGCAGTTGCGCCACTAGATGGCGCTGTTTCAATTCCTTAGAAATTCGTGTTTACGTTAACGCGATAGTAACAGTATCAAACTGCCACTAGGCCCTCAGAACATTATGTGGCTCAAGCCACGAGTATTTGATAACTTGCTGCACTTCGTGATACCCTTGACAGTCTCCTGGTCCTGAAGAAATTTCAGCGTAGTAACTTTCGTCGTACAATCATTTTCCTTAGCGTAGACGGTTTCTCGACGTTTTCCCCATCCCAACAACATGGTTCCAAAAATGTGTACTTTCAACATATTTCGACGTCGCAAACTGGGATCATGTACAAGAATTGAGAATCTAAGAGTTTTACAAGATCGGTTGTCCGTAACGTTATTTAAACAAGTTTTTTGTAAAAAGAGAGTTAACAAGGATCTTTGGGCTTATCTTGCTTTGTGGTATTACATATTTAGTTAGTCACCTTTCAGCTACATGGGAGCATATTAATTAATTGTTTTGGTATGTGTGTATACTAAACATCATCATCATCATTAACAGCCGATGGACGTCCACTGCTCGACACAGGCCTCTTGGATGGATTTCCAAACAAAACAGTCTCGAGCCGCGAGCATCCAGCTGCTCCCTGCGACCCGCTTGATGTCCTAGGTCCACCTAGTGGGGGGTCGACTAACACTGCGCTTTCCGGTGCAGGGTCGCCATTCCGATGCGGACGCCAACGTCCATCGGCTCCGTGTCAGTGACTGGTTCGTATACTTATACTATATAAGTATGTACACAAGTATTTTGACGGCCTCCGTGACGCAGTGTTATGCGCGGTGGATTTAAAAGACGGAGGTCCTGGGTTCGATCCCCAGCAATTGGTCCAGGCCTGGCTGGTGGGAGGTTTCGGCCGTGGCTAGTTACCACCCTACCGACAAAGACGTACCGCTAAGCGATTTAGCGTTCCGGTACGATGCCGTGTAGAAACCGAAAGGAGTCATCTTTGACTTTATAAAAACAGAAGTTAGACGGATTACGAGGAAATAAATCAAACGAGTCAAAAAAGACTTGATACAAATACTTGAGATGGTAGTGGATTATGGTAATTTCTACAAGATACCCAAGTAGGAAAAGTCCATCTATTGAGCCGACAACGACGATTTGTAAAAAATACCTAAAATATAATAAATAAGGGATTTGTTTCGTTAAACGCAATGAAGAGAATTTCACGGACCAAGAGAGTTAAGAAGCGCGATAACGAAGGCGTTTTATTCAGCTTTTTATTATGCTGAAATGGCTTTGTCTCGAATTATAAGTACTTCACAAAGAGTTCGCGTCAACAGGGAAAAAGTTAATTACTTACTCATTTTCGCAATGAATATTTATTGTGACGATTTTACTAGTTACGTAGATAATATTTATGGTGAAAACTTCAGTACATCGATTTTGATCTATCATCATTCATGAAAATAATTTATTTGTTTCCTAGCCGTTATCCAACGATTTAGGACTACAGCGCTAAAATACAACCTTTGATAGGTATTCACAATTCACGTGTCCTTCTATTAGTAAAATATTTTTTTAAATCGGTTTAGTAGATCCAGGGATTACCCTCTACAACCTCACAAATACCAAGTAATTGGTGGCCTAGTCCTACTAATATTATAAATGTGAAAGTTTGTATGGAAGTTTGGATGTATGTTTGGATGTTTGTTACTGGTTAACGCCGCTACTGCTGAAGCGATTTGGCTGAAATTTGGAATTGAAATAGATTTTACTCTGGATTAACAACTAACAAAGGCTACTTTTTATCCCGATAAATTCCATGGTTTCCCGAGATTTGGGAAAACTGATGATTTTGATGATATGAATTAGCTAAAATTTGGTATTAAGATATATTATAGCCTGGATCAACACATAGGCTACTTTTTATCCCGGAAAAATCCATGCATCCCGGGGGATTTGTGAAAAACTAAATTCCACGCGGACAAAGTCGCGGGCGTTAAAATAATAAAAAATATAAACATTATTCTTTTATATTGTTATTAACCCATATTCGGTTCACCGTTAAGCACGAGTCTCCTCTTAAAATGAGAAGGAGTATGGGGTTAGGCCAATAGTCCACCACGCTGGCCAAATGCGAATTGGCAGACTTGACACACGTAGAGAATTAAGAAAATTCTCGGGTATGCAGGTTTTCTCACGATGTTTTTCCTTCACCGTTTGAGACACGTGATATTTAATTTCTTAAAATGCACAAAACTGAACAGTTTTTTATTATTTATTTATATTATAACTAGGACATATTAAGCACCATTATAAGAGCTTTTCTTCTGGTACATTGCATAATTCGGGAGTCGAAATGCTGCATAGGTAATTGCGCACCAAATCGGATTAGCGCCATGAACATGCATGTTCGCCATTAGCAGTTAGGTATAGTTTGTTTTTAGTATTAGTAGATTCTAGTATTCCTGGTTTCTTTATAAAATCACATAATCCTAAGCGGTAATTCATTGATAACAATTTATTAGTAAGATGATGGTAGAGTCTGTTATATTAGTAGATTAAAAAGATTTTTAATTTCAAGGAAAAATATTAAATAAAGAAAAAATTGTAAAACACATTCCAATTGTTAGCACTAATGTAGCGTCCGATGTTTAGTTTAATGGCATAGCTACCCAGGGGCTTTGCTCGGGACCCTCAAACTCAGGGGGCTTGAATCCTTACCAGAAAATCGCGATTAAACTGAACTTAAATTTCGAAAACGAAAAAGAGCTGATGAATATTTTTAGTTGATAAAACATAACCAGTTTAGATAGTAGTGGAGCCTGTAATGTACGTAAATGAAACACAGCGGTCGGATGCTAACTGATTTATTTACTCACCCTCACTTAATAATAACACAGAAGAAATAACCAAAGAATATACTCAAGACGTTACAACACTACTTAACAGGGCCCTATATTTTAATTTGCACTAGGGCCCTTGGTTACCTAGTTATGCCACTGGTCTCGACCAAAACAAAAATAATTAAATAATTTGTAAGAAAAACAGGTAGCTGTTTTGAACAGAGCTTTATCATTTTAGCCTAATAAGCCTTGATATGTAGGAGCTGCACTCATGAATCTTGAGATCTCATAAGGGGAAGCAATTACGTTTCTAGATATCCTGTTGGAATACCCTCGAGTCTTTACAAGAGTACTTTAATATACGGATACACCTACGTAAGTACGTAAGCTCGTATACGTATGATCGTAAGCCCTTAATAACAGACTATGTTATAGAAATCGTACGGTAATTTTTCGTAGTATTGAAGTACTTATAAGAATTATGATGTAATTTAGCGATATTATTTGCAGTTTGTAAAAAGGTTGTATGCAAATTTAGTCAGAAAGTACATATGTAATTTTTCATCTTTGTGACAGTTAAATTTATTAAATCTTCAATCCAGATTGATTGAAGATTTAAAGTGTGTTCTGATACTTACCACAATCTCGGCGTTTAATAGAAGCATTTTTAACACATAAACAAAGTAATTATGTTCATTGTAATAAGTCGCAAAGCTTGTTGATTTAACAGTAACACGTCACAATGACATTTTGGTTAAATATCGAAATGAACGAATTATACTTATTAAAATGGGAATAGAATAAGCTAGGAGTAAATATATTATGGAAGGATCTTAGCAAATGAAAGGACGAGGTTTGAGGTCTGTGCCTACCTCTACGGGAATGAAGCGAGATGCATGTGTGTATTAAAATGATTATTGGCAACTATTGTGTTATGCTAGTTTGCACATTGTGGGTAGAATTTAACTTGTTGGCGCGCTTTCTTCATTTTATTGCAAGTAAGACCAGTTTGCAGCTAACTCAGCTCAACAAAAATTGGGATGTCCTGAGTTTGTCGAAGTGTTGGCATTTGGCACTCACGAGAGCTACAAATCTATATATGCGTCACGACGTGAAGCCAAACTATGTGTTCTATTTTACAAATATTACACGTGCTCTTAAAATTTATGAGAAATACAGAAATTCGAAATTTAAAATTTTGTTACGGATAAAAAGTCGTGAATTGTCAAAATTGATATTAAACAAAGTTTCGTTTTTCAATTGTTTCGATCTTCTAATCTTCCTTTAAAATCTCTTGTTAAGTAAGCCACCTAAATAAAAAAAAACCTTTGCAGCCGGTTTTGAGTTTTGACGGGACTAACAGATTCGTTATGGTAATGGTTATAATGTAAAATAATAACTTTGCGCCTACATAATATTTCATTGCAACCCTTTGCAAACAGTCAATTGTTATTAAACGAAGTAGGTAAACAACGACCGAATTACGGCCACTGTACGAACAACTAGCATTGATCATTAACAGTTTGATTATTTGTGTGGCGATACAGTAAAACTTTAGCCAAATTATTTATTGGATCAGGCGTTGTAACACGATAGAAATGGAAATAGCCTTTCTCATTTGTAACTTTGCCACAATAAAGAAGTTCCAATTTCTCGTCGCTGGGCACAAATGGGATAACTTTAGGAAAGCAATCGGCCTTATATGGTCGTTACGGACCACTACGGAAAAGCGCACGAGAAAACATTTGAAACTTTCATTTATTGCTTCTCTATAATATTGTAATACATCTAATTTTCTTCGATTTTTTCATATTTATATAGAATAATTTATTTATTTATAGGAGATGTTGACTCTACAACGTGCAATTGCAAAGTCGTTGCACGTTCTAAAGTCAACATCTTCTGAAGATGTTCCGGTTTCGGGGTGAAACGTACGTAGAGAGTATTTTGTCGGACCTGGGTGACGTTGTCGCATGGGTTAGCCGGCTTTTCGCGGATTATAGCAAAATAAATAAATTATTATATATTTATGATGAACTTCTGCAAAGTAACGCCTGCTTCTGTCCAATATTTTTCATATTTGTTTGATTTGAAGGCATTTTATTTAATTTCATTTTCAATATTTGTCATAGCTTTTAAATATGACCAGTATTCTTGTACCCCTCCAATTAGTCGGATAGACTGTGTACGACCCGGAGTGCGCCGGGGATCGACCCCATGACCTTTTGATCATTGTATCAGTTTTGATACGTAATATAATGGACCATCATGGTTGAAGACGGTAACAACGTGATTTCTTCGAACAACTAAAGTGCTAAGATAAATGAAGATAGAAAGAAAATATATTTATTGCTACATTACAAAAAAATAATAAGTTAGTTTAAGTAAAAGTGTTGAACTTCATTCTTCCTAGACATATAGTGAATAGACATGTAGTGAATAGACATTTTGTAGACAAGCACGTCTTAATAAACACTAGGTAGATGACATCATTTGATTTGATGTTCATTTTATTAGGTATAAAGACCAAAATAGTAAATAGGCCAGCTGATTAGCGAAGAGTGTATTAGTCCAGCGCAATAATTATTTTATAATTCAAAAGTGCGTTTTAGAATCACAAAGGATACCTAAGTACTAAAATTTTAAATAATGCTCCTCAATGTTCAAAAACTTTCTTCATTTTCTACATTGATTAGAAGAGATCATAACTTTCCAAATAGAGCCAATAAGAGTCTTGTTTACCAGCGCTGCCCCTGTTCAAATTGTAATTTGACTCTTAGCTGAGTTATTGCTTTTATTGCTGCGAATGAATCATCGCCGAGAATATTATTTCCATCACGCCTTGAGATATAAGTTTCCGTTTCAAATTTCTAATCATATATACTAATTCGGCTTTGTTTGTGTTTAGCGATTGACATATTAAGTACCACAAGCGGGCCCTAGGGCTATTTATGTTTTATTTGGACGTAAAGGAAATGGTCCGTCTCCGGTCCACTCTTGTACCTCATATCATTAAAATTTAAAAATACAAGGATTTTATTAAAATTTATGAAAGTAATAAATCTAACTAAATAAAAAGAAATAAACAAAATTAAAACATGTCAATTGACAGCAAACGTCAAATCGATTACTGCATTGAAAACGTCATCAATCCGCCATTAAACCCATAATAGTGTTACATTTCTAGGGAGATAATGAATATTATTTCGAAAGAATTAAAGTAAATTCGTAGATTTGTATAATCAAAAATAGTTAAAAAAAATATTTTCTTTTATTTCCGCTACAATGACTGATCCTGGGCTCCATACAATTTTGGACCATCTCCTTTAAATTCTAAACCATAGATTAAGAATCTCTCTCCATTCGTCGAAAACACCAATTAATAATCTTAATTCTAGACTAATGGAAGGATATTTAATCTATACTAATATTATAAACAGGAGTGTTAGTTTGTTTATTTACATTGAATAGGCTTCGAAACTACTAAACCGATTTGAAAAATTCTTTCACTGTTCGGAAGCTACACTATCCCCGAATGATATATGTTGTATTCCTTTATTCCTAAGCGAATGAAAACTACGTGAGGATCTGCTAGTACAAAATATATCAATCAATTTGGGGTACCTATTTTATGTGTTGTCCTATACGTAGGTCTTGGTAGGTAGTCTAGTAGTGACTACTAGACTAGATTTAATTCGCATTTATTATGATACAAAAATCATAATAAATTGTCATACAAAGTCGTATTGTTAGATGCAGGATTGTTTAAACTGCTAAAAATACAACTTACCTACAATGGGAATAAATTCTCGTTGCAATACGATGCCCTTGTTTATTTATCCTACAAACGAGTAAGAGCGATCAAAACTTTCCAAATAAAGCCAATGAGATCCTTGTTTACTGGTATCGCTGTGCCTTTGGTTCTGTTCTAAATGTAATTCGACTCTCGGATAAATTACCTTGGTTTTGTTTCCATAAATCTCAGAAGGGCGAGGCATAATATTGTATTTCAATGGATTAGCCAGGGATAGTTCAACTCACAAAATGTGGTGTTTTATTTACCATTCTTAACACGTCACACATTTTTGTATAACTTTAGACCACTTTTGCCGTGACAACATCTTATAATTCGATGGAGCTTGCACACTCGAAAAAAGATGACGTCTTGCGTCGTTCCCTCGCTCTAGGGTTGCCAACTTTCTTTACAAGAAACAAAATATATTCTGGTCTATAAATATTCATTATCAACCCATATTCAGCTCACTGCTGAGCTCAAGTCTCCTCTCAGAACGAGAGGGGTTAGGCCATTAGTCCACCACGCTGGCCCAATGCGGATAGGCAGACTTCACACACGCAGAAAATTAAGAAAATTCTCCCGTGTGCAGGTTTCCTCACGATATTTTGCCTTCACCGTTTGCGACACGTGATGTTTAATTTCTTTAAATGCATACAACTGAAAAGTAGGTGGTGCATGCCCCTGACCGGATTCGAACCCACACTCTCCGGAATTGGAGGCAGAGGTCATATCCACTGGGCTATCACGGCTCCCTATGAAGATTATTAAACAGTATTTTAGAAAATCGAACAGTATTTATTCATTTATTGTTTTAAATACGTTATTAAAATTTTCTTTTGAAAAATGCAACAATTCCATCAGTATTTTCTGACGTTGTCACGATCAACTATCGTCAGTACAGACATCCGTGTTTTGTAGACATGCTAAGTGCATCGAAGACAACGAGATTTAGTTAGTAAATGAGTCCATCTGAGCACAGTAAATATCTTTACTCTGATCTGAGTTCCGTTAATAAGTTGTATAAATGTAACTATGTATGTCAGTGGAATGACATAATGTAGAATAAGCTACCCGTGAACGATATATTTACAACGGTTGTGTCATTAATTATACACCTAAAATTTTCTTTTTTTAAATATACTTTGTAATTAAGGATAAGAAAATGAGATCGTTTCCTCTAGCGCTTTGTCCGCTAAAGTAATTTATTAAGAATTGAAAAATACTTGACAGAGAGACCGTGCCCTGAATAGAAAAGTTAATTTCTTTCTCTCATATTCATTCCGAAGAATTTTTTTACACAAAGCGTATAAACGCAGGAAAATTATATAACAGGTAGGTACGCTGTGAATATTTTTTGCAAGGATTTTGAAATAAATCTTTTGTGTTGAAGAGAGTCGACTCATTTGAAAGCGCTGAACGTTCGCGCGAATTTGCTTGAAAAAATAACAAACTTACTAACATCTAGATATTATTATTCTTTTTAATCCATGATGTAGATAATTATGAAACAATTGTATTATCAGTAAGTTACTAAATTTGGTCAATTGTTCAATTAAGTAGGTAAAGTAAACAAACTCTTGTTAATATATTGTTTGATGCATGTAATGGCAGATCCAATGTTACCACACTCAACCCTTAGTTAGAGTACTAAAGAAATTAAATCATTTATTAAAGTAATTAATTAATTAAATAATTAAAGTAATAGATGTAATTAAAAATGGAGATCAATTTTTTTGATTTAAGAATAGTTAAGAAAATTAAATCAAAGAGTTCAATATTTATTATATATATATTATTATAGCTGTTTCCAATAAAACCCCAAATTCAGAGTAAAATCAATCTAAGACGGGTCAAAATGTTTGGTTTGAGGTTGAATTTGCAATACCTACTTGAAAAGTCCACCTAACAGTTGTTTTTAGCACTCATTTAGTGATGACGTTTTTTCGCTGATTGTGTTTATGTATTTAGAAGAGGTCAATGCTTACTGAAAATCTTTAAGCCCTTTTTATGTAAGTTTTATGAAATGAAGAAGCTTGGACGGTAATCAACAATTTTGATTGATCTGTATTAATTATTGTCAAGGATAAATAAATATAAAATAATAATTATATTACAACAGAATTGCTAGTTTCTTTCCGGCACTTTTTAGTAGAATGTGCCTTCCAAACTGTCTTACAACCACGACAGACATGTTCAAATTCATTTTAGGTAATAAATAGAATAGAATAGAATAGAATAGCATATAATAAATAATAATAATATAATAAATATCCTATTAATATTTGAACAGTTTGAATTGAACAGTAATAAAGTTTTCTAAAACTGTTATTCAGGTTAAACACAGAGTGTGAACGCGGTGCAACCGGAAAGGTTTACGATATTTTGGTCCGAGTTAAATTAGTACAGACAGTCAGGTCTGCACTGTTGCAGTATTGATCGGATTATTTATTATTTGTGACTGCCGCATTTAGCATGGGCCGCTGGTTCCCACACAACACCAGAAATAACGAAAATACTCGTAGGTATAACTGGAATTTCCAACACCGTACGGGAATATCGAATACCGAAGTATCTTCAGTCAACTGTTCAGTATAAAGCGTACCAGACTATTTTAAGGTCGTTAAGGTATATTGATTATGTTATTTAATCATGGCTTTTACTTTAATTTTGTTCGTGTTGTTCGTACAGCTTTCTTTATTTTAGTTCAGAATCCGGATTTAAAAAAATAATTTATCAATTAGAGCTTTCGATATCCAGACATACCCCGTTTTATGAATTTGGGTGTTTGAGGATCTTTGATACCCACAACTGAAAAATATTTGGTCTGGTCTGGTCTGGTCCACCACCAGGTGGATTGATGACATCAAGCGAGTCGCAGGGATTCGCTGGATGCAGGTGGCTCAGCCGCTGTAGCCAAGTGGCACGTCGATTCTCTTTCTACGATTGCTAACGCTTCGACAACTTGAAAAGTGTTTATGAATGACATTTGCTATCGACGTGATCTGTCATTCCCATACATTTTTCTAGATTTATTTTAATTGTTTTGTTTATTGCGTCCTCGGGGGTCGAGTTTATAGTAATAGTTACCATGTACTTTTTGTTATTTATTTTTAATTTTTTTTAATGAGAAAGTATACAATAGGGTACTTAAGCTTACTTATTTGATTACTACTCGTATACAAGTCATGCCCACGTAGAATGGTGGTAAGAATACTGGCTGCATTTCCGCGTTGTACAGCTGATCCTTTGCGCAAAAAATGAGCCAGCCATTCTTTCACCAGTCGAGACAAATAGTTACCATTCAGAAAGATCAAAGCTCTAATCCTAATAATGCTTTTAACCATTTAACTGTTGCTCTGCGTTTCCAAAGTTCTATTACTTAACATATTTCCATTATCATCCCCAATTTCGTGCTCGGGAGACACTTAAGCACTTAATGGATTCCGGCTACCCCTAATTTGCTGGGACGCTGAATTAAATAAAATCGTAAATCTTAACACCATCCCAGACCAACAGATGCTATTATCAAAAATGATTCTTAATTGTTTCTTACCAAGACGGTGATGTTGTATTGTCCCAAAATTACCTCTCTCACCCTTCAAATTTTACTTTTAATGTCAAGACTGTTAAGTATTTTATTTAGTCGTATTTTTAACAAAGTTTGTCGTCTAGTTTGTTACATCATTTAACATTTAATCAGATTCTGTAACCGTAGATTACGGTTACAGAATCAACGTGGATAAAACGAATTTTTTGAAAATCAATTAATAAGAGTAGCTAGTTTGTAAGAAATTATCGGTACAATAATATAATAATGTACACTCATACATAATATGAGCATTTTATTTAATTACTGAGAGCCGTGTTAGCCCAGTGGATATGACCTCTGCCACCGATTCTGGAGGGTGTGGGTTCGAATCGGGCCCGGCCCCATGTACCTCCAACTTTTCAGTTGTGTACATTTTGAGAAATTAAATATCACGTGTCTCAAACGGTGAAGGAAAACATCGTGAGGTAACCTGCATAGCTGAGAATTTTCATAATTCTCTGCGTGTGTAAAGTCTGCCAATCCGCATTGGGCCAGCGTGGTGGACTATTGGCCTCACCCCTCTCATTCTGAGAGCTCAGCAGTGAGCCGAATATGGGTTGATAATGATGATGATTTAATTAGTGTAATTTTAATATATTTGTAACAAACCATACTTGTATATACATATTATTTTACGATTTTTACTGTAATAACCTTTACTATATTAATAGTTAAGTCAAAAAACAGACGCCCGTTATCAGCTGACAGTTCTCGGCAACATTTTATTATTCTTAAACCTGATAGTATTCATATAGGATTGTTGAGGACTTTGTGACTGTACATCTTTATCCTATTCTATTTGTAAGATGCGGCGCAAGGTGTAATTTTAGAACATAAATTTAATCAGGAGGATTACCTAGATACGTAGAGCCGTGGCAAAGCAAGACCTGAATAAAGGGTAAAGCCGAGCTTTCCTAAATAAAGCAAAATAAAAGAAAACTGTGCCAGTTCGAAGATATTTTCGTAGTGTTAAGGATACGCTCCATCTAAAATTTGCCATACTTTCGACGCAACAAAATGATATTGCCTCAATATTCTTTGAGTAATTCTGACACGATAAGTAAAATAAAATTAAGTTTGTAATAGAATTACTGTATGAAAAATTTGTGTATGTAAAGTGCACTAAAAAGTTAAAAAAATTTGGTTTATTTGTTACATTTATATATGTTTGGATTTGCCATCAAAATAAATGTTGAAAACAGCTATGTTAAATTATCAAATATTTAATAATGTATTTTTAAACCCTGACTAAAAAAGAGGGGTGTTATAAGTTTGACGTGTCTGTCTGTATGTATATCTGTATGTCTGTCAGTCTGTCTGTGGCACTATAGCTCCCAAACGGAAGAAGCGATTTCAATTTAGTTTTATGTTGTATTAAGGGTGACTTTCAGGCGAGTGTTCTTATACAAGTTTGATGAAAATCGATTGAGCCGTTTAAAACTTGTGGGAGATGAAAGTGCGCAAGAACAACCGAATGTCTGCAAATATACTCGAGTGGGGTTTCAAATCAAAACGCACTGTAAAAGAATATTGATTACTTGATCGAGAGTGTAACTATGGGCCTCATAAGAAGGTTCAGAGTCGCGCTGCGGGCGATGGAACGAGCTATGTTAGGATCAGGATCAGCTCTGCGTGATTGAATCAGAAATGAGGAGATCCGCAGAAGAAGCCAAGTCACCGACATAGCTCAACGAGTTGCGAAGCTGAAGTGGCAATGGGTGGGGCATATAGTTCGAACAGCCGATGGACGTTGGGGTCCCAAAGTGCTGGAATGACGACCTTGCACTAGTAAGCGCAGTTGGTCGACCCCCCACCAGGTGGACTGACGACATCTAGCGAGTGGCAGGGATTCACTGGATGCAGGTGGCTCAGTATCGTGATGTTTGGAAGTCCCTACAAAAGGCCTATGGCTGATATGATGATCGAGAATGTAATTAATAATTTCATGACATTTGGGGTTTTGAGAAAATTTTCAATTTTATGTTATTTAATTCCTATTTCTATAAACTACAAATGAATTAATCACAGAGTTTGTTTTCATTTCCAAGACCATCAAAGTTGGGATTCACCTGCTGCAACTGAAATGATGTTATCAAGCTAAAGTTAGCTACACACGCTACAGCTATTTGCATTAAAAGCTTTTCAGTGGACAGGCGAAATTGGGGCGACGATGTAGACTGAGTGCATTTTGGCGTTAAACGCTTTCAAAATAATGCCCTTGTTCCAAGTTTAATGGAATTTTTTAACAGTTCCGACGAGTTTATTTTATTACCCGTTGCTTAATCAGATTAGTTAGTTTAGAGTTTATTTTACTAAACAGGAGATAATAAAAGTATTTTGTTTAACTATAAATGTTTAAATCTAAATAAACAAGGAGGACATCAAGCGGGTTGCAGGGAGCCGCTGGATGCTGGAAGACCACGCAAGAGGTCTATATCCAGCACAGGATGTCCATCGGCAGGATAAAATAAACAAGACAGAGTAAGCTCTCTATCTGACTGGGTATCTCTTCTATCATGGAAGAGATAGAAAAACAATAATGAAATAGGTATCTGAATAGAATGATATAAATTATTGGGTAGTTTTTAAGCACATTGCATGCCGTTTTGTTAGGTAAAAAAATCCATAGAACATGGGCCGACTTTTGAGATTTGGATGAGTCACCATAGGTAAGAAGCGTCCCACTGCTGGGGTTTGAACTATGGTAAATTTAGGAGATAACAGGTTTCAAAGGAACGTTAATCGTCCAAGTGTTTTTTTATATTTTCTTCGGAATAACATAAGAAATGATATCCCAGCATTAGCCTCAAGGCAACCCTTCGAAGAATGTCGTTAATATTAGCAGACGTTAAACACCAAGCGACAAGCCACTTCTCATATTACGAATTTACTAAAGAAAAATAAAAAAATACACAAAATATACTTTGTTAACTTCTGAAAGAATTTGCATAAAATCAGATCCAAACATAGGTCATATAGTCTGGAATTGCAAATATGCTCTATTTTTCCCAAGGTTAAAAAAACTGGAAACACAGGTGAAGTAACAGGACTCAGTTTATTTAGTAAAAGTAAGAGTTGTTTTTCCATCGTTGCGTGGGAAACTACGGGATGTGTTTATTGCATATATCGTATTAAAAAGAGACTTAATGATGAAAAATGTTTAGAGGCGGCCCCCCAAAGAGAAATCATTCCGGAAGTCGTAAAGATTTACGGGCGCAATAATCCTGGCGCAGGTATTTTTTCACTCTGGAGCAACTGACCAACAACGCCTTGACATTTTTTGCCCCAACTTGTTTTTCCTCTCGCTTAACTTTTAATCAAAAGAACCGAAATGAATGTAACAAAAGTCTTTTCTTCAATAAAACTTTTCGTCGTAAATTTCGGTTACCAAATTAGAATTGGTTAAAGAAACAGGCGATGAAATCTTGTTTCATTAAAAAAAATCCTCCAGCACTTTAATTTTTTGTTGTTGAAAAAAAATATATATTTTGTTTTTTATATTTTGATATATAATATTCGACGACGATGTAGGTTCATGGCAAATACTCTGGATGACCTTACAGAGTTTCTCAACAGGTCCTGAAAATGAACATGACCAAAACGAAAATAATGTATAATGCTTATGTATCGTTCCTTCCATCCAGTTATAGTTGAGAAATTGTAGACGAATAAAAATACCTAGGACATATGGTCCAGTTATAATAATAATAATAATAATAATAATAGCCTTTTATTCAGATTATTAATTTTTACAAACTAAAAACATAAACGAAAGATTTATGAGTGTAGTAGCTGTTTCTTGGTTATTTTTTGGAAATCTGTTTGCCAATCGGCAAAGGCCTCCTCCAACCTCTTCCATTCCTGTCTATCTTCAGCCACTCTATTCCACGTCACGCCTGCTACTTGTCTGATGTCGTCGTCCCATCTTTTTTGTGGTCTACCTCTTCTTCTTTTTCCTTCTCTGGGGTACCATTGTGTCACAAATTTGCTCCATTTGTCTTTTCCTCTTATTGTGTGCCCTGCCCACCGCCATTTGAGCCTTTTGATTTTGTTTGTTATATCTATGGTTTTGGTTTTGTTTCTTATGACAAATTTTTTCACTCTGTCTGACTTTTTTATATTTAACATGCTCCTTTCCATTGCATGTTGGCAGGTCGCGAGTTTGCTTAGTGTATGTTTTGTTAACGCCCAAGTTTGGCTGCCATACATAAGGACAGGTAGTACACATGTATCAAAAAGTTTACTTTTCATGTTTATATGAAGCGTTCTATCTTTCATGATTTCCTTAAAACTCCAGTATCTCTTCCAGCCGTTGGTTATTCTTCTTTCTACTTCTTTGCCTACAGAATCTTTTTGGGTCATTAGCTGTCCTAGGTATATGTATTCATCTGTGTAATCGATTTCCGTTTTCCCTGAGATTATAGTGGATTTCTCTCCATTAGTTACTACTCTTGTTTTCTCTGGATTCAAATTCAACCCTACTTTCTCACTTTCATTTGCCAGTTCGGTAATCATTCTTGTTATGTCTTCTGATGTATTAGCAAATAACACTACATCGTCTGCAAATCTCAAATGCGTTAGTGAGGTACCGTTGATATTAATTCCTAAATTTTCCCAATGGAGACGTCTAAATATCGATTCTAGTACAGCGGAGAATAGTTTTGGAGAAAGAGGGTCACCTTGTCTGACACCTTTTTCTACTCTTATCTGTTCGCCTTTTTTTTCCAGTTGTATTTTCGCAGTACTTTGATTATATACATTTTTTATTAAACGAATATATTTATGTTCAATTCCTTGTTGCTTTAGGATCTCCCATATGTTTGCATGAAACAAGGAATCGAATGCTTTGCTGTAATCGACGAATGCAATGTAGTATGTACGCTGATATTCATCATACTTTTCTAAGACTTGGCGTACTACGTGTATATGGTCGATCACCGAATAGTCTTTACGAAAACCCGCCTGTTCAATGGGTTGTTGTTCGTCTAATGTTTTTTCAATTCGCTTTAATATAATCTTAGCGAATATCTTATATATGTTGGACATAAGGCTAATAGGGCGGTAATTTGCGATTTCATGTTTGTCCCCTTTCTTATACAAAAGGATGATGTTAGACACTGTCCATTGCTGAATAGTTTCGGTGATCATGATCTCATTAAACATTTCTGTAAGGATAGGTGTCATGCAGTCCTTGTTTTCTATTAGAATTTCGTTAGTAATACCATCAGGCCCTGGTGCTTTGTCCCTCCTTTGACTAATGATGGCTTTTTCTACTTCATCGTAAAGAATGTTAGGGATGTCTGAGGTATCTGTTAGATCACTTTCGTCCTGTGAGATGTTGCATTCATATATTTTTTTGTAGTAAGATGTAGCAATCCCTAAAATATCTGCTCTGTGATGATTCCATTTTCCACATCCTCTTTTCATTTTAACGATCCAGTCCTTTGAGTTGATTAATTCTTTATGGGCTTTTTTGACACCACCTGTTTTCATTATGTACTTTTCAATAGTTTCCATTCTATTTCTTTTCCTATCCGCTCTTATACTTTCTTTAATATTTCTACTGATTTCTGCTAAACGTCTTCTTCTGTCCTTTTCACTTTTTGTGTTGATTAAATGGTTTCTTTGTTCTAGTAATTTTAAAGAGGTAGATGTAAGCCATTTTCTCGGTTCAACTCTTGTATTTGTAGCGTGATGTGTTGCAGCTTTAATGGTATTCTCTATCCAGTTGTATTTATCCTGTGTTCCTAGGTGCATTGTGCTTTCTTTGAAATCTGTAAATTTGTCTCTGAGAGTCCTTGCTAGTTGGTCCATTTGAAGTTTGCTAAGTTTACTGTTTCTTGGTCCTTGTCTAGGTCTTGGTTTTCATGGTTGGATTGTTTTTAGTTCGGCTCTGATTAGTCTATGATTTGTATTGAAGTTGAATTGGCTGATGACGTTGAAGTCGATGAAGTAGTTGTTCCTGTTAGTCATAAAGAAATCAATTTCATTTTTTATTTTGCCGTCTGGCGAAGTCCAGGTCCACATTTTTTTCTTGTTTTTCTTGTATTTAGAATTTAAAATGATTAGATTATTCTCCAGCGCAAAATTTGTGATTTTTTCCCCATTCCTACTTCTGGTTTTGCTACTATACGTGTATGGTCCAGTTAGGTAGGTCCAATTTCGAGAAAGAGGTGAACCGCCGAATCCTACTCGCCTGGGCCGCATACGGGAAACTATGCGATTCGTCTATATTTGTCCGAAATTCCTCAGTGCCTGAAGACAATAGTCTTCGAACAGTGCGTGTTGCCAGTGATGAATTAGTCGCTAACTATGGACCTCATAAGAAGGCTCAGAGTAACACAGCGGGCGATAGAGATGGAACGAGCTATGCTAGGAGCAGAAGAACCAAAGTCACCGACATAGCTTAACGTGTTGCGAAACTGAAGTGGCAATGAACGGGGTACATAGTTCGACGAACCGATGGACATAGGGGTCCTAAGATGCTGGAATGGCGACCACGCACTAGAAAGAGCAGTGTTGGTTAACTTCTAACGAGGTGGACAGACGACATCAAGCGAGTCGCAGAGATTCGCTGGATGTAGGCGGCTCAGGATCATGATGTTTAGAAGTCCCTACAAATGACCTCCAGTGGACGTACATCGGCTGGTATGATGATGATGATGATGAAATAATATTACTAATTTTTGTCTCGCATTTATTTATTTAAAAATAAAAATAATATTGCTTATTATTTTTTATTAGTCTATTATAGTTGTCCCTAAATAAAAAGTCCTCTCTGAACAAGAGGCGTATTGTTGCGCAGTGTACATCAAATATCTCAAACGTGCTATGATACCTGCGCAGTTCGGTGTGACGGCAACTTCAGTGACTATCTATTTTGCAAGAAGTATAATTTTAAGGGTTTTGAATCCCTATTGCAATTATTTAAATTGATTAAATATGCAGCATAAACAGATCCGACAAAAAAGCAAATACAACCAACATTGAGTTATATTTATTTACTTTTATAAAATTATACAAACTTACTAGTAACCTTATTTATAGTAATAAATAACAAGAAAATGTAAAAGGAAAACCAAGAATAAGAAATGCAAATATGGCGTTTCCCTAAACGAAAACAACCTTATTTACGCGGAGTGTGGTTATAATGGATTGAAGGGGAGTCAGAACGTAAAAATGTCTGAGTCTGAGAACAATATTTATAAGGCACGTTTAGTCCTTTAACATGCCTTTATTGAAGTTTTTTTATTATAATTTTATATCGAGTTAGATTTATTATACCTGCTATAGTAAATGCGTTGAGTCCGACGACTCAGTGGATAACGCGATAGTTTTTGACGTAAAATTAGATTCAATTTACAGGACCAACAATTAAAAAAGGCTTTAGCGTAAAATCTATTCAGTAAATAATTCTAACCGCAAATTATACTACTACTTTTATTATTAAATTAAATAAATGTTACAAACTTAAAATACTTACGTAAAAACACTTAATGAAAAAGTTTAATTAAAACTTAAAACTCTTGTTAAATGTAAAAATGTAAGTAATAATAAAGGCTTTTAATTGAATTGAACTGAAATAATCCTAAAATCTTTTAAATAAATAATTGCCTTTATTCCGATTATTATATTCCAAACTTATGAACATTATTTTAAAACCAGTTCTTGATTTTTATTTCTGTACGTATTACCATGAAAACTTGCTTAAATGCGTTATGTAATAAGAATCTAAGTAATAACAGAGGCCATTATTTTACGAGAAACTAAGATGTCATAAATATTTTACCAACGTCTGCAAGATGGCGTTCCAAGATAGAGGGACGTCCTCGGAAGTCGTCGAGATTTATGTGCGCAGTTAACGTCAAACAGGTATTCCTTCGCTACGAGAGGAACTGACCAGCATAAACATTATTTCGCAGAGTTTTCTCAAAAAGAATGTTAGAAATATATACTTTTTCTAAACTCTTTGTTTACCTTAAGTTCTTAATACAATATACTCGAACATCGTGTGACAAACGGTGAAGGGAAAAAACATTGTGTGGAAATCTGCATACCTAAAAATTACGAGTATCTATTATCTACGTATGTGAAGTCTGGCAATCCGCATTGGGCCAGCGTCGAGGATTATTAGTCTAATTTTGTGAGGAGGTTTCGCATAACAGTGAGCCAAATATTGGTTTTAGATGATGATGATATACATTGATATGAGGTTTAGTTTGGAGCGTCCTTGCCTAGAATTCATAATAGGTAATACGAAAGCAGGAAGGACATTTCGTATCTTCGCTGTTCTACACTCGACTTGCACGAAACGTTTTGAGCAAGTCTACTATACATCAACTACAAAAGGATGCAACTATTCACAACGCCTCGCTGTTCTGTGGTTAAATGGGGATGGAAGGATTAGATTGAAAAGTTCCTGTGTACTTTCTCGGAGGTATAATATCCAGTAAAAAATCGGCGACGTTGAAGACTTTGCAGTATCGTTCCAGTCAGCGATTCATCACCTAATACGTCTAACGATCAACCGAGTCTAATGCAGAGCTGATATTTAGAAGATCCATCACAAAGGTGACTGCAGTATTCCATGTTTGTTCGAACCTGTGCCTGATATTTCTTTATACTCGTATATTTCTTGAACAGTGCATAAAGCTAAGTTAATAATATTTATTATAAGTACTTAAAAATGTAACACATTTATCAAATTCACATAAATGTTGTGTGTTGGAAATGAAGGCAGATGAAATTGCTAAATCATTATGCTAATGCAGAGTCGTTTGCACGTCGTCGCGGTGGCAATTAAAACTCATCAAGGAGTCCCCCAGCATCTTTCGCTTGCCTTGTTTATTACATTACTTAAACACCGCTTATATCCAAAAAGACATTTTTTTATCTACTTTAATCTTACCGGACGCAAGGTTTTCTCATATATAAATCTATTAATTATAATAAATCTGTAGAGAGGTCAATTCTGTACATGAAATATATTTCCAAAATAACTATCAGGGGGTGATTTGTGATCGATACTGATGCCAAAGATGCAATCAGTAAAATTTTTCTCTGTCAGTCTGTCTGTATGTTCGTTATAGAAACAAAAATTACTCGATGGATTTTAACGAAACTTGATACAATTATTTTTCCTACTCCTGGGCAGGTTATAGTATATTTTTCATCACGCTAATGAAAAATGTTGTTGGAAATGTTGGGAAAACGGTAGAAGTTACTCCATTTTTACAGCGATACTACGGTAAGGCTGGATTAAAGAGATTTAAGGGCGGACGAATTCGCGGGCGTCCGCTAATACTAAATATAAAAAATGAAAACCTTAAATATATTCCTTTTATAAAACTCGATCTTACTTAAACTGTACATTAACTGATATCTATCGTCTGACTGTGAGAAAAATTTCAAAGCTGGAGTAACTTAAGTCTTGACTGAGATGATTGAATTACCGTTCTTTTAAAGTTGAAGATTAAAACGAAGAAACGAAACTTAGATTAAAAATTCCATTTCCTCTAAAGGAAGTAAAGAAAACAAAATTCTATTTATTGCTATAATAAACGTTGTTTTAGAGTTCTTTTATTGTATTTTACGTCTACTAGTAAAATACAATAAAAGAACCCAAAACTCCGAAATTTTGTTTTTATTATCAACCCAAATTCGGCTCACTGCTGAGCTCGAGTCTCCTCCCAGAATGAGAGGGGCTAGGCCAATAGTCCACCACGCTGGCCTCATGCGGATTGGCAGACTTTACACACGCAGAGAATTAGGAAAATTCTCTGGTATGCCAGTTTCCTCACGATGTTTTTCCTTCACCGTTTGAGACACGTTATTTAATTTCTTAAAATGCACACAACTGAAATGTGCATGCACATGCACGTACGTACGTACATCTTTGCCGGTAGTGTGGTAACTAGCCACAGCCGAAGTCTCCCACCAGCTATACCTGAACCAAATAAGAAAATCTCCTAGCCGAGGATCGAACCGGTAACCGATAGAGGACAAACATATCAAGAAACATAATCTTTTCTGATATTGATCGTCAAATATATGTATATTTTTTTACCATAAAGTAATCTGTGGCCCAATACGTGCTAAAACTATCTCCAAATGGAAACTGTTTTAGTAATATGAATAGCTTCTCAAAGTATCAATTCAATCCACGTTTCCGCGCAAACAGAAAACGGCAAACCAACTTTCCTTTTATAATATTAGTTTAATTTGCCACTTCTTTCGAGATGCGATTTCGTCTCTTTTCTCGAAATTTTTGTACAAACTGAGCAGATGTGCTACTTTGTATGCAAAAAGTAGTTTGCGGTTCTTATACGAGTACGTACCGCAACGTCGCCTTGCCGCACCGGAAGCGCTCTGAAACTTTTGCTACACTCGCCTTTACGTAGTAGGTATACCTACTGGTTTGCAACTGCCTGGTTGGATCAGTGCTTAACCTACGGACGATGATGACATGAACCATTTTACGCTAATGCGGTGTCTTTTTTTAATCAGAATAGGCTAGCGCTTGATTAAAATCATTCCGATTATATAATGATTTATTTATTTTGCTATCATCCGCGAAAAGCCGACGAACCCATGCGACAACGTCACCCAGGTCCGACAAAATACTCTATACGTACGTTTCACCCCGAAACCGAGCATCCTCAGAAGATGTTGACTCTACAACGTGCAATTGCACGTTGTAGAGTCCTGGGTTCGTCGGCTTTTCGCGGATGATAGCAAAATAAATAAATCATTATATAATCATGATGAACTTCCGCAAAGTAACGCCTGCTTCTATCCAATAAAATCATTCCTTTACGTATGTTGCCTGGTGGAAAGTAACGATGAGGTCTAGTTTGGAGCGTGCTTGCCTAGAAGATTCTACTCTAATCTAAGATAAGGTGCACAAATTATAAATGTTAGGAAATACTAAAGCCGGAAGGGTATTCAACATCTTCGCTGTTTTACACTCGTCTCGCACGTTTTTTGAGCGAGTCTACTGGACATCAACTAAAAAAAGATGCAACTATTCACGGCATCTCGCTGTTCTGTTGTAGAATGGGGATGGGAGGATTAGATTGAAAAGTTCCTGTGTACTTTCTTCGAGGTGTGAAAAAACCAGCGACGTCGAAGACTTTGCAGTATCGTTCCAGTCCTAATAATATTCATCCTAATAAGCGATCAACCGAGTCTAATGCATAGAACTGATATTTAGAAGACCCATCCCAAAGGTAACTGATTAACTGATCAATATGATTTGAATTTAAACTTAATTTTAAGATCAAAATCCGTTTGTTTTCTTTTTCCGAGTGTGAAGTCTACTACGTATGTGAAGTCTGCAAATCCGCATTGGGCATTATGATTATTATTAGGTTTTGTTTGAGATAGATATAATTATTATTTATATTGCAGGATAACGAGTAAGTGTCTCACATCTGCTGTAGGTACTAGAGGAGTCTTTATAGAATTAGTGTCTGTCTCTTGATAATCTTTATGTTATAGCTGTATGGATGCACCGAAGCAGAAGATTATATATTTAAGTGATGTTTTAAATGAATTCTAAGAGTTTATGCTGTTAGGAAAACGTTATAGTCCGGGATTCATATAACATTTTTACAAGTAATTTTAAATTTTAATTAAAATTCTTTTTTCAAGAATATTTGCAAATGAAAAGTTGATAGTATCATCGAGATGAAACTACTCACGAAAAATTAAGTTAATAGTAATGAGTTGTACAAAATGTTCTACCGATCCCGGACTATTATTGTGGCTTATAATTTAGTTATGTAAGGAGTTTGTCACAAAACGGGTGCACAAAGTACTTACCAAACGTATACATTGGTTATAGAGACGTATGAATGTTACGCTAAAGCCTCACTGCTAATCGGCAGGGTAGGGCCAAGTAATTTTGCGGTGACGTAGGTTAACTACTAATTGAAATTTTAAGCTACTTATATCCCAGTTGGCAACTTGTTTAATGTCTTCCTTCAACTTACGTTCGTGTATTGAGGTTTTGTATCTAAATTACTTGACCTACAAAACTATTTGTGTCTGTTTAACATTATTTAATAACATTAACTCGGGCTTTATTGATCAAATTCAGATGATTTTAAAAATTATTGTCGGTTTTCTTTCACGGACACAGGTCATATTATTTTTTGCTAAGAAACATCTTTTTAATTAATTTTTATAGCGAATTATTATTATTCAACTAAATTATTAAATTTTAACAAACAAGTTTTACTTTGTGATTAATTTTGATTATTCATTTACCAAATTGTAATAAAATTTTATGTCTATACTATTATTAAAAACTAGCTGACGCCGCGCAGTTTCACCCACGTGGTTCCCGTTCCTGTCGGAATACGGGGATAATATAATATATCCTATAACCTTTCTAATATTTTATTTATTATATTATATATTTCGATAAATGGGCTATCTAACACCGAAAGAATTTTCCAAATCGGACTAGTAGTTCCTGAGATTAGAGCGTTCAAAAAAAATAAACAAACAAGCTATTCAGCATATTAGAATAGACTGGTAAAGTTTGTGATGTTGTAAGGAGTAATCTCTGGATCTACTAAACCGATTTTAAATATTTTTTTACCACTATAAGGCCACATTATTTGTGAGTATCATGGGCTTAATTTTATCCCCATATTCTCACGGTAACAGGAACTACGCGAGTGAAACTGCGGGGCGTCGGTAAAGTACGTGTAAAACCGTTCAAGCGATAGATTAATTAGTCAGTGAAATCGGCTCCCCCATAATGAACAGCAAGTAGGATATCCGATCATGTACGTTTACCGTGTAATTATTAATTGCATATTCCGTTTAGGTAAGCGAACATTTCCACAACAAACATTATGTTAATTTGGGCGTATAACGATGCACCTGTTTAACCCTCTTCGTGTCTAGTGGGCTGCATCAAATTCCAATAAATTGATTCTGTATTGTCTATTATGTGACGTATAATAAGTTTGTTATAATATTTTAAAATAAATAAAAACACAGACTTCCAAAACGAAGGAGGTACTGTGTTTGATTTTTTTTTTAAAACTAGCGGACGCCCGCTACTTCGTCCGCCCTTAGACCTCTTTAATCCAGCTTTTACAGTAGTTTTCCCAACATTTCCCTTCACTGCTCTGCTCCTATTGATCGTCGCGTGATGAAAAGTATACTATAAACTGCCCAGGAGTATGAAGAATGATTATACCAACTTTCGTTAAAATCCGTTGAGTAGTTTTTGTTTCTATAACGAACATACAACGAGATAGACAATCAGACAAAAATTTTACTGATTGCATTTTTGCACTCCCTTATAGTTAAAAAATTAAAGTCTTCCTTAATTATTATTTGCGGAGAATTTTAAAAATATCTTTATTTAATTAAACTTAATTCCCAGTTGCCAAACTTGGAGTTGTGTATGTAAGAACATCAACTTACGTTTGTATATGAGATTTTGTACATAAACTACCAAATGACCATTTAGAAAGCAAATCCTAGTAGGTATGTATACTTACACAATTTTCGTCTGTGCATTTTTGTAGGCATTTAACATTATTTCGCAATTGTTCCTTTTATTTTTCCCATGCGGTCACAAAAATGTTGTTTCTCCCGTGGGCGATAAAGGGTTGAGCAAACATGCTGACACACTACGAAGACGTTACATAAACTTCGGCGCGGTGTAAACGACATGTTTACTTGCCACTTGCCAGTACACGTGTTTGTTTAACTTCATGTCATGTAAAACAAATTCCTTTCACGCTTGCAAAGTGCACCATCGAATATAGAGCGAGAGCCTGCAATAGTCAGACATACCTCATCTACGTCTATAAATTTCTTTCTACCACATTAAACGAGCATCAAACATGATTAATAAACTAGCTGACGCTGCGCGGTTTCACCCGCGTAGTTCCCGTTCTTGTAAGAAAATATAAACTACTAGCGACTTCGACCGCGTGAAATTCAGTTTTTCACAAATCCCGCGGGAACTATGTATTTTACCGGGATAAAAAGTAGCCTATGTGTTAATCCAGGCCAAATTTCAAATTTCAGGCAAATCCCTTCAGTAGTAGCGGCGTTAAAGAGTAAAAACATTTATACAAACATCCAAACAAACATCCATACAAACCTTAGCGTTTATAATATTAGTAAGATGACACACAAAAAAGTGGCTTTCTAGTGTTAAAATGATTTTCAAAATCAGTTTAGTAGATCCAGAGATTACCCCTACAATACCAAAAAACTTTATCTCCTTTTTATTATCTTCCAAAACCACGGTCCAAATTCCTTAATTGGTTATCGTTCCATAATTGAGTATATTAGGGTCATAGGCTGACGAACTTTCAGCCGTCCTAAAAAGAGGTATGTCTGATTGTCACAGGCTCTCGGTCCAATATGTATTGCAGTAAAACAATTCGCCTCAGAAATATAGTACCTACCCTCGTGTCACTTTAATTTTGTTGTCGGCTTCTCTCCACTGCACTCTATCAAATTACGACCACGTAAATAATGAATTTTTAAAACGTGAATCTCTTTTACATATTTGGAGTAAACTTATTTGAGATTCATAATCATGAGCTTGTTCATGTTCACGTTACTTGAGCTATTTCAGTATTGTGGAAAGCAGTAGTAGGTACAGGTAGTTAAAACTAAAACATACCTATTTGGAATAAGCAACGTACAGAAATATTCCTGATTCGTTGGTACAGTAGTTAACATGTTCAGCTACAGATCACACGGTCTGAGGTTCGATGAGTCGGTTTGAGTCAGACTTTGACTACGGGTTTTCTCTTAATAATAAATTACCAGTAAGAGTTGGTATGATGAGCTGATGACAATCATTTAAAGGCTCCAAAAACCTCATTTTTTATAGGACAGTGGAGGCCTGAGCCCATCAGCGGGGCAGTAGTGGTAAAGCTGAGTTGATAATGATTAGGCATCTTAAGAGGAAGAGCTGTGATAACCCAGTGGATATGACCTCTGCCTCCGATTTCGGAGGGTGTGGGTTCGAATCTGGAACGGGGCATGCACCTCCAAATTTTCAGTTGTGTGCATTTTAAGAAATTAAATATCACGTGCCTCAAACGGTAAACGTAAAACATCGTGAGCAAACCTGCATACCAGAGAATTTTCTTAATTCTCTGCTTGTGTGAAGTCTGCCAATCCGCATTGGGCGTCGCAGCGACCAGCGACTATTTGGCCTAACCCCTCTCATTCTGAGAGGAGACTTGAGCTTAGCAGTGAGTCGAATATGGGTTGATAATGATGAAACTGATAGAACGGTGTAATGGACTAGACTCAAGGCCGAGAGGTCAAGGCTGGATATCGTGTCTACTCCTACCATAGAGTTATCGCTTGTATGGTGGAGAGAGGTAAATGTTGGTCATGTTCCAAAGATAGGAAAATATGATGAAAAAAATACGACGCAAAAAGTACTAGTTACCGATAAAATGTAGTTTGAAATATATTCTGCGTCGATAAATCGCAATTAGCGCATTGGAGCAGAAGCAACTACGGTAACGACTTTTTTCATAATTACATGGCACGTCCCTGGCGGCCTCATCTACATTAATTAATTACTCCAGTACACAAGTTTTCCTATAAATCAGCAGAACCTCCGGAATTCAAACTTTTGCTTGCCATTTCTCAGTAGGTACCTATCATGGAAGTTATGCTCTGAAAATTACTTTGTATACAGAGTGATTGCTTTTAGATAATAGAACTTTTCCATTTAACTCCTTCCTTGTTAGCTGTTTGAATGGATGGAAACCTACATTTGATGAATATTTTAAAGCGTTCATACATACTCGTACGAGTAAAGTGAACTTTCGTTTACAGATTTCCGTTTTTGATTACATATTTGTACCATACCTACCTACCGTATAGAGGGTTTTGTTTTTGTAAGTAACTTTGTGTTACTACTACTTTTAAGTGTAGGAACACTAACTGCAGTGTTCTTTCATCTTCAAGATTCAGCTTCAGATCAAAAGGTCTTTGACTCAAATGGTGGTGATGTAACACTAACCTGCCACTGAGACCCTGGTACATAATACTAGCCACTCATCATCCAATAAGTCCACGTGCTAGCATTATAGATTCCGGTCATCATCCCTGACATCTGATAGCAATATTTGCATTGTCGATATCGGATTAGAGACTAGACCCACCATGGTCTAATCTCTAAATCCTTATCATATAGATAAGGAAGAGGGCCAATATTGGGCCATTTAAATAAATTATTACTCATATGTAATTAACTGTACCCATAGATTATTGCAATATAACAAAACAAGAGAGCCGTGATAGCCCAGTGGATATGACCTCTGCCTCCGATTGCGGAGAGTGTGGGTTCGAATCCGGTCCAAGGCATGCACCTTTAATTATTTAGTTGTGTGCATTTTAAGAAATTAAATATCACGTGTTGCAATCGGTGAAGGAAAAACATCGTGAGGAAACCTGCATACCAGAGAATTTTCTTAATTCTCTGTGTGTGTGAAGTCTGCCAACCTGCATTGGGCCAGCGTGATGCACTATTGGCCTAAACCCTCTCATTCAGATACGAAATGTGGGTTTATAATTATGAACAAAACAAAAAAGTTTTACATTGTAACTTCATAGATTACAGAAAAATTTCGTAGCATATATTCTACGAAAATCCAATACCTAAACGTCAAATAAGTTTGGTGGATTTCATTTTATAGAAGCGACCGAATTAGCGAATGTCCCTGTAGATAAGTAATTATTATTTAGTTTCGATAAAGAATCAAAAGCAATCTCCGGGAAACAATATTATGTAACAGACGACTGTTCGTTGCTATTAAAATTTCACCTAAACCAATGTTAGCTTTATGTAAACTTGGTTGAAATTGTTGAATATGAATTGTATTTGCTCAAACTCTGGATTTTCCTTGGAACTAGTTACGTATTAAAATAACGTTAATATTAGCATAGTTCATATGAAACGATGCTAGCAGTCCGCGCATTATTTTGTATTATGTTATGAATATTGTTACTGTTATATAAATTGTGTTATAACATTTCGAATGTACACAACATAACAATTCGGACTAATATTAATGACTAGCTGACGCCGCGCGGTTTTACCTGCGCGGTTCCCGTTCCCGTAGGAAGACGGGGATAATTTATATAGCCTATTGCCTTCCTCGATAAATGGGCTATCTAGCAATGAAAGATTTTTTTTAATCGGACCAGTAGTTCCTGAGATTAGCGCGTTCAATCACACAAACAAAGAAATTCTTCAGCTATATATATTAGTATAGAAACATAGATTAACTTATTTGTGAAACTATACTACCTTGTCTTTTTAACCGACTCAGGAAGATGTGGTTCCAAAGTGCTGGAATGGCGACCCCGCACTAGAAAGCGCAGTGTTGGTGGACCCTCCACTAGGTGGACTGACGACATCAAGCGAGTCGCAGGGATTCGCTGGATGCAGGTGGCTCAGTATCGTGATGTTTGGAAGTCCCTACAAAAGGCCAATGTCCTGCAGTGCACGTCCATCGGCTGATATGATGATGATGGTGAGAAGATGTTCTATGTTCTATAATTTTATGTGTCTTAATTTTAAATCATATCATGACATAGGTTATGTGATACTTACTTATACATATATATTATATAATAAAAATTCTGCTTTGTAGTAACAGTACGGTGCATTTGTTAAGTTAAAAGACCGTCAGCAAAGCAGAAACATGCTTATGAGTGCTTATTATGTGTGGTTGCTAAGCAACTGTTTTTGGTAATCTGTGATGTCACACTCCTCCCTCTTTGCATCACTTTTAATTTTAATTGATTAATGCATTTTTGTTGGAGGAGGCCTATATTCAATTAGGGGTCCTTACATAGAAATAAGACTAACACTAATTTATTAAAACTTACTTGTATAACAGATACGCTAACATACTAATCACTAAATATATATAGCATAATAAAAATAAACGTAATATTGTTACTGTTGTTAAAAATTATGTAAAACTAATAAAGAAGAAGAATTATCAAAGGCTTTAAATTGAATTGAAGTGCATTTTTGTTCTGCTGCCGTTCCTTTAGTTTACACGCACAAACACAAACTTTATTTTTATAACTTCTTCAATGCTGGTTAGGTTTTAAAAGAGAGATAGTGAAATCAATTTCTTGCCCTCATTTGAAACTTAACAGTTTCTGTTGTAATGACCGCTTTCCGTTCGTCGATTTTATACTTATGAACAACTTCCAATAGTCGAGTAAAGCGTTAGGCCGGTTTAATATCGGTTTTTCCGATAGTTTTGTATGAGTCTGAAAGGCTGAACTCAATTAAGAATTTACTTTATAGTGTACAAGCTAACCCGTACAAGCGAATACCAATTGGTATTTTACGATAAGGCATCTCGCGAACTAGGCGGTCGTGAAGCGGTCAAATTGTTTGGCTGATTTTCAGTTTCTGAAATTTTGGATTTTACATATTGATAAGTTAATATCGACCTTATTTATAGCCCCGAGACCCGATAGTCTCATAAAAATCAATATATTCAAACCTAGCCATGATCATAGCCCATACAACATAGGAAGGCTGGGCCGAAAACTGTACGTGGCTTGGTCGCAACGACCAATCGTGCCGGCGCAGTATGCGGGCTGTTTGTTGGCTCGCATCCTGACGCCCAACTTCGAATCGCTTTGTCTCGTTTCTTTACAGAGTCCACTCATAAGTTGTTATCTTTTCAGGGTTCCGTAGTAAGCAAGGAACCCTGTAGTAAGCCAGTATAGTCTGTCTGTCTGTGTGTCTGTCCGCGTTTAGCTGGTTGACCAAAAAGCGATTAGTATTGGTGTGTACTGTGCATATTTCAAATGACGACAATTTGATAAAAAAGAATCTTGAAAAATATTCTTTAGTGTACCTACCTCACGTATGAGCTGGGGATGATTTTTTTTCTCGTTTATCCTATAGTGTAGAGTAACGCTATCGGTATGTTTGTAAATTAGAGGGGTTTAAAGTGCTAATTTAATCTACGGATTCCTACGCTGTGCGTGACGAAATACGTACTTAGTCGGTTTGTTAAAGAGTATGTATTTACTTTTCTATCTTGGCTATATAAGTTGGGCCAGTTAGGTAAACATCGCAGGCTACGAACTTCTAGATAGTTTCATAACCGAAGAGTTTCGCGCGAGTCATCATCGCATTTACAAGAAGCGCTTACAACTGGCGTCGGCGGTTAGCGGTGTAATGTGTAGCCAGCTTTAGTCATCGTCCGCGCAGTACAGGGGACAGGAGTATGACGACTTTGAATTAGCTATCTAGTTCAGTATCGTGTTAGACGGAAAGAGATACAGAAGAATTCTAAACTTAAACTGTCGATTGCGAATCGTCAACTTCATAAGCAACGCATATTCGGCTCAATGTTGAGAGCGAGTTATAATTACTTAAAATGCATATAATTGAAAAGTTGGAGTTCTATTCTCCGAATAGAAGGCTGAGGTCGTTTCTACTGGGCTATCAGGGTTCTTACACACATAATACATATCCAATATACAGTCACAGCAGGTGATAATACAAACAAATATTAAGCAGTCATTATAAGAAAATAATTACATCATTCTTTGTGTAAAAGTAGTAAATTATGAGCACGCAGCAGTTATTTATATGACTGTGGCGTGTTTTAACCACTTCATAGCTGCGACAATTTCATTCACTGACAGAAATTAATCTCTCTGTACAAACAAATTACACTTGCTCCTCATTTACTGTACGTTTAATTTTTTAATTTTTAATTAAATTGTAGTAAGAGAATATTGTGTACGCTTAAATAATGATTTTATGGCGGGTTTTAAACAAAGAAAATCAGTTCTTTAAAACGACATACGTTTAATGTCAAATAAAACCCACTATTACACGATATTGAACATATAAAACCGAACATTTACAAGAGAGGACATATGCGAAAAACAAACGTTACGGACTTCCCTGAGTACGTAAGGGAGCAAGCATAACCGCGCGTACGCATAGCTCGATGGTTCGGAACGCACTGAAGGGTAGAGGCGGCGGGCGGCGGGCGTCGACATGAAGATAGAGACGCTCGCCCGCCGATCGGAGAGGCCGCTCGGGTTTACGATAGTAACCGAGTATAACTTAATACAGGCGCTATAGTCTCCCCCTCCAAGTCACGAATACGCCTCGGGAGTGACTTGGCAGATCTACCTTTTTACGCTTTGAGAGGAGTTGTCCCTCAGAGAGATAAGGCGTCAACCCACTGACATGGTACTTCCCTAACAATACCCCATCCTTATCTTCCACTTCAAATGATATAGGGCTAACAAGACGACGAATGCGATATGGTCCATCCCGACGGGGACCGAACTTTGCCATATACCCTTGAGCGGCAGAGCTAAGTCGGGGGTTCTCTAATAAGACCAGATCACCTACCTGGTATGAAGGCTCTTCACGACGATGTTTATCAGCTACAGCCTTGCGTCTGTCCTGTTGCCTCTTCACTTGATCAGCTACCTTTGGCAGACGAGCAGCATCATTTTTAAAATACTGAATCATTTTCTTAATTTCCGGATCTGCGAGCTGGGTGGCTGTAATTTTATCAGGCGACCTGTGAGGCAAGTCGGCACCCACAGCAAAGGCACTCGCGTCCGTTCGGAGAATAAAAGGCTCGTTAAAATCCGGTTGTCTGGGGATCGGGCTAGAAGTAAGTCTTACCTTTAACTGCTCAAAAGCATTCGACTCATCCTCCCCCCAGTGCCAACGTCGTTTTTTCGTTGTAAGATTAGTAAGTGGACGTGCAACCTCAGAGAACTGAGGAATAAACTTCCGAAACCAAGAGCAGGTCTGTAAAAAGGTTCTCAACTCTTTAAGGTTTTTCGGAGGTTTCATGTCCAGCACAGCTTGTACTTTACCTGGATCAATACCTACCACGTGATCTAAGTACTTCAGCTTTGGTCTCGCAACAACACACTTGTCTCGGTTGATTATAATCCCTTCTGCTAACATTCTGTCAACCTTCGGTCGCATGTTTACCCTTTTGGCTGGATTCACCCTATAGGGAGGTACTGAAATAGGTGCGCACTCACCAGTATCGATTCGATGAACAGCAAACTTAGTGGGAGCTCCCCCTGGCTGGAAGATATCTTCATTCTTCTCCACTAAAGCCGATAAAGCATCCCGTTGCTGTGAGTCTAAAGAAGAACCTTCCTCTTCTCGTAACTGCAACTGCACCGCTGAGCACCGAATAGTCTCTTCCAGAGACTCATACTCCAGTGGAAAGCTGCCAGCTAAGCGTGACATCGACCAACACCTATTACTAAAATCAAGTACCATGCCAGCATCGCTGATAAAATCCATTCCCAACAAAGAATCTTTAGCATTTGGCAAAACTATAAATAACGTAGGGATTACAACTCCTTTCAAACCAACCTCGACACAAGCCGTTTCCACAGGTTCAGTTCGCACTGAACCATCGGCAAATTTTAATTCTAAATTTACAACTTTAAAACTAGTACCAGACTTAACTAAATATTTTCTAAAACTATTACTAGCTATACACTGTTTCGCACCAGTATCAATAATCGCACGTCCACGTTGACCGAGCACATCAATATTTAAAATCGGCCTACTACGCGGATTAACACATATACCACTCGCGGTAACCGACAAAAACGCGGACGATGACGACTGTTCATTCGTTGTCGATGTTTTCTTCGTACACGTCGGACAACGAGACCTGATGACGCCAGGGGCTCCACACCCAAAACAGGTAAGCGTGTGACGATTGGTATCATTGTAAGGATCATCAACCGTCTTGGTATCCTCTTCCTTCTTTTTAAGCTTGAGGCAATTTTCTTTTCTGTGTCCGAAAATTTTACAATCATCATCATCATCATCATCATCATCATATCAGCCGATGGACGTCCACTGCAGGACATAGGCCTTTTGTAGGGACTTCCAAACATCACGGTACTGAGCCAACTGCATCCAGCGAATCCCTGCGACTCGCTTGATGTCGTCAGTCCACCTGGTGGGGGGTCGGCCAACACTGCGCTTACTAGTGCGGGGTCGCCATTCCAGCACTTTGGGACCCCAACGTCCATCGGCTCTTCGCACTATGTGCCCCGCCCATCGCCACTTCAGCTTCGCAACTCGTTGAGCTATGTCGGTGACTTTGGTTCTTTTGCGGATCTCCTCATTTCTGATTCGATCACGCAGAGATACTCCTAACATAGCTCGTTCCATCGCCCGCTGTGTGACTCTGAGCCTTCTTATGAGGCCCATAGTTAGCGACCAAGTCTCGGAACCATAGGTCATCACTGGCAACACGCACTGTTCGAAGACTTTTGTCTTCAGGCACTGAGGAATTTCGGACGAAAAGATGTCGCGAAGTTTCCCGAATGCAGCCCAGCCGAGTTGGATTCGACGGTTCACCTCTTTCTCGAAATTGGACCTACCTAACTGGATCATATGTCCTAGGTATATGTATTCGTCTACAATTTCGAGTGCAGCGTTCTCAACTATAACTGGGTGGAGCGATACATGAGCATTACACATTATTTTTGTTTTGCCCATGTTCATTTTCAGGCCCACCTGTTGAGAAACGCTGCTGAGGTCATTGAGCATGGCACTAAGGTCATCCAGAGTCTGTGCCATGATGACTACATCATCCGCGAACCGCAGTTGAGTGATGTACTCGCCATTGATGTTGATGCCAAGTCCCCCCCAGTCCAGAAGCTTAAAGACGTCTTCCAATGCGGCGGTAAATAGCTTCGGAGAGATCACATCTCCCTGACGCACTCCTCGCTGCAACTGGATTGGCCTCGTAGTCTGATCCTGAATACGGACTGACATAGTGGCGTTTTCGTACAAGCACTTCAACGCTTGGATATACCTGTAATCAATTCGGCATCTCTGCAATGACCTTAGCACAGCCCAGGTTTCCACCGAATCGAAGGCTTTCTCATAGTCCACAAACGCTAAGCAAAGTGGCTGGTTATACTCGTGAGTCTTTTGTATAACCTGCCGCAGCGTATGGATGTGGTCTATGGTACTAAAGCCTTTTCGGAAACCGGCTTGTTCGGGAGGCTGGAAGTCGTCAAACCTATTAGCGAGACGATTCGTAATGACTCTCGAGAACAATTTGTAAACATGGCTTAGCAGCGAGATGGGTCTGTAATTCTTCAGCAAGGTGTTGTCACCTTTTTTGAAGAACAGAACCACCACGCTCCTATGCCACGCCTCAGGTGTCGTGCCCTCGTGAATGACGGAATTGAACAATCGCTGAAGGACTTTAAGTATCGGCACTTTTCTCTCAACTTTCTTATACTTGAGAATTGTGAATGTGATGATGGTGGACTCGGCACACATGGGGGTGTCACTACCCGAGTAGTTCCCGTACTTGCTGAACTGCGGCGGCCGGAACTATGACCCTCATTGCAAAGGTCCTCGACTCGTCGGGCTTCCTCCAAAAGCTCCATGAAGTTGGAACACGAGCTTCGAGCCACTTTCTCACGTATCCTTTTATTCAGTAATCCATATACCATGTCAAGTTGTACATCTTCTCTAAGTGTTTGGGGCGGCAGCTGCGATAAAAGAGCACGCGCCTTACATATGAAGATGTCCGTCGCCTCTTCGCCTTGTTCACGACTGAACAACTCCCTATATATTCGATGTGGAGGTAGGCGAGGGCCGAATGTCTTTTTCAGTAAGTCGGTCGCTTCTGTCCAGGTATGCACAGACTGCTTCACGCCTTGCCACCAAGTAGCCGCGATGCCACCAAGAAGCATCGGCAGTCCGCGTACGGCGATTCGATCCTCCATACAAACACAGTCCTTGTATGTCTCAATTGCATCGATAAATGCCAGCACATCACTATCTTTAGTGCCATCAAAACGCACTGTGCATTTAGCAAAATTCCCCGTTGATACACATGACGGTGAAGATGGTGGTGCATCCACACTCCGAGCACGCAACACCTGCTGCAGTAGACGCGACAACTGTTGATCGGTCATTACGACCTGAGTAGGTTGAGAGGAGGCGCGGCTCGCGCCAGCGCCAGGTACCACGTCTGCGGCCGACATATCGGAAACAGACTCCTGATCCTCACTAAGTCCTGTTTGACTACGTGTTTGGGGCATTATGAATAAAATGTTCTAACACACGAAACCTACTCAATCAAACACTGAATTTACAAAGTCTTTAATCGTCTTTTAGGTCCGCGACCATTTTAGGGTTAACACTAGAATAATAATTGTTATTTGTTTTTAAATTGTTATTTGGCAAATTACTTTCCAATTAATTAATAATAATAATAATTGAAGTATAAAACGGCATTGTCCACACTTATTTGGTATTTATAAAGTTTGTGAAAATAGTCTATTTCGTCGTTCGACGAACTTACTCTACCAATATTGTCTATGTTGCAACACGTTTGAAGCACTATTAATAGATATAAATAGGTAGGTATCACGACTACACAAAGAAAGTTCGTTAAAATAGTCTAGGTATCGACTATCGAAGTGTTAAACAATTGTTTGTAATATTAGGTTGTGTTGAACAAAGGAAACCCTTGTTTAAATTGTCTATATACACATAGATACAGAAAACGAATATACCAAGTTCGTTTTTAACTAAATTTTACAACACAAACACAAAACACTTTTAGTCACAGTCATAGCCTATTTACGTACGTAGGTACGTAGGCCACGAGTTGGGCACCATTTTATGGCGGGTTTTAAACAAAGAAAATCAGTTCTTTAAAACGACATACGTTTAATGTCAAATAAAACCCACTATTACACGATATTGAACATATAAAACCGAACATTTACAAGAGATAGGACATATGCGAAAAACAAACGCTACGGACTTCCCTGAGTACGTAAGGGAGCAAGCATAACCGCGCGTACGCATAGCTCGATGGTTCGGAACGCACTGAAGGGTAGAGGCGGCGGGCGGCGGGCGTCGACATGAAGATAGAGACGCTCGCCCGCCGATCGGAGAGGCCGCTCGGGTTTACGTTAGTAACCGAGTATAACTTAATACAGGCGCTATAATTTTTAATTAAATCTGTTTTTTATGTAATGTCACTTTACACGGAGTATTTTAATTAATCAGGTAAGGTTTTAATTGTCTTTAATGATTAGGTTTATATAAATAAGTGTTGTAATACCAACAAAGTCTTAAAAAAAATACTCGTATATAAATAAGCCTTCCATAAATTTCTCTATCTATTGGTGAGAACCATATGAAAATCCCTTCTTTGTTTTTGAATTTCGAACAGGCAGACGCGGCGGAGGAGTTTGTTTTTACTGTATTCTGAGGTTTTAGTATATATTATAGGCTGTTTATAAGAAAAAAATAAAAAGTCTCATAAACTACCACAGAACAGTGAGAAGCGCTAACTTGCGCTAGCTGTTAAGGTTATGATGATACGAAACCCTTCGTATGCGACTCCAAGTCATACTATAGCTTGGCAATAGTATGACTTGGAGCCGGGCCAGGGGGCGTGTAGCGATGAACGAAAAACTCACGACTGATGAATATCACTTCCCCGCACGCATGATTTCACACCCGCACCGCGACACAGTCTTTGCCCCCGTCGCCCGCATATCATGGAGTGACATCAACGAACTTGCCAGATTATACACTTTTGGATCCCAACGCAGTAACGAAACGTAGAGCAATAGTGTTTAGAAATTATATTTATACGGTACCTTGAAATAAGTACGTAAGTACATTGAAATTACTATACACGTAGGTATGCTACGTGTATAGTAATTTCAATGTACGTATAACAAAACGGAAGAGCAAATTTCTGATTAAGCTCGACTGGCTACGGCTCAAGGGAAATTAAAAGTCTTAATTTGAATCACCCGTAGATAATATGAGTAGATATTTACTCGTACACACTAGATTCCTCAGGAAGGAATATATTTAAATACAAAAAAAGAAGCTTGGATTCCTATTTTTCGGGTTCCGTGATCCACAAGGAAACCTTATAGTTTCGCCATGTCTGTCGTGTGTTCGCGGCATAAAGCAGAGTCTATTACTACTAGAAAGCTATAATTTAGCATGAGAATGTACATTAAATTCATTCATTAAAAAGTCATAAAATAAAATCTTGAAAAATATTTTTTTAGGGTATCTCCCCTACATGTAAAGTGGTGATGAATTTTATTTACTCGTTTATTTCATAGTGTGGGGTATTGTTGGATAGGTCTTTGAAAGATATGAGGGATCTGATGTTTTTCGCTTTTAAGAGCTAATTTATAATTTAGGAAACTAATTAGGAAAACAATAACAGCTTTGTAGCAATTTCTATTTAAAATCCAAACAACTTGAAAAATGTAATTGGAATGCATACAAATTCGTTATTAATTAAAAAGATAAAGTTCTCAGTAAGATAACTCAGAGTCTGTTAAAATTTACTAGAAAGCTGGGTGTGTAGTAAAAAAAATAATTAAAAAAAATGGGTTTCCTTCCCTACACGCAAAGTTAGGATGATTTTTTATCGTCTATCCCATGGTGTGAGATATCGTTATCTGTATTTTTGTGTATTACTTAAGGAATCGAAATTCTAACTTAATCTACGGAACCCAACATTGCGCGTGGCCCGACACGCACTTGGCACTTGGTTTTTGTTTCAAGATCTTAAACCAATTTATTTAAATGTAATTCCAAACATGAAGGACTTGCTTGCATAAACTTTTATCACCTATTTCTCCCCCTTCTAACTTTAGTCGATAGCCTTCTCTGGTAGGTATCTATACTAAAGCCGTGCTCGAGGAATACTATTTACCAACAAACAAATTAAAAATGAGGGTATAAATAGCCAGTCATTTCACACCAAATAATAATTATAATTAACTCGTTCCTTAATTAATGAAAAAAAAATTGATTAATAAGCTTAAAACAATTAGATATAGTTAATATATTTCGAATAATATTTTATAAAATAATTCAAAATGAAAAAGTTATGAAATGACATCCGTTTTCTACCCTCATTTCTAATTTGTTTGTTAGTAAACAGTACTCCTCGAGTATGGCTTTAGTATAAATCTACTACGATTGATACAAGTACACACTAAATCTGATCCAATTAAGAAATTACAAAGTCCTAAATTGATCATACCTAGAAACCAAAAACTGGGACATCTCACTTTTAAAACAATAATGCGTAAGAATAAAGTAAGAAGACTAACATATAGATCAATTTTTATAAATATATATAACAGATGATCTATAAGTACATACACTTTTTTAGCTTCAGTTTATCCAGCCTCTGCTTCAGGATCGTGTTCAAACATTTTTGTTTAGCAAATAGGCCAAAATAAAGACCGATCAATCATTTGTATGCATTAGGGATATTTATTTTGAAACAATGGGTCAACATAATCGGGAGGGAAAAACGGGCTTCCTATTATAATTATATCTATTACTAGTGGACGATGTCGTCAGTGTGGAAACCTTCGGTTTTGTCTGCATAAAAACAACCATCATGAATGTGAGTATTTAATCATTTTCTTAAGATTGACTTCTTTAATTATTAACAAATGACATCAATGGCAATTTTATTTAAAAATAAATACTTGCTATGAACAAAGTACTAATTTAGACAAGGATTGACTATATTATAATACTAGCTAACGCCACGCGGTTACACTCGCGTAGTTCCCGTTCCCGTGAAAATCATCATCATCATCATCATCATCACCATCATCATCATGATGATTCTTACGGGAGAATTTTTCAAATCGGACCAGTAGTTCCTGAGATTACCGCGTTCAATCAAATAAACAAACTCTTCAGTCATAATATATAACCACCATTTGTAAAAACACCTTTGCAAATAATGCAAATTTGAGTCCCATCAAACTTAAAATGATCATGCTGTTGCGGACGTTTTTTTTTATCTTTTAAAGAGGCAGTATTCTGTCTGTTTGTAACTGCTAATCTCTAAAATGTCTGCAATGATATTTATGAGACTTTCACGGGAAAATAGCAGTAGTAAGTAATTTTAAGGAGTAACATAGGCTACATTTTATATCCGCACTCCCACGGAAACGGGAATTGCGCGAGACAATTCACAGGACGCCTGTTTAATTAAAATTCAATCCTTCTGATTGCAATAAATATGTTAAATAATCGTCACTTAACACACTTTTAATAACACTACGTTATAATATCTATATAAACTAATATTATAAATGCGAAAGTAAGTCTGTCTGTCTGTTACCTTTTCCCGGCTAAACAGCTTAACCCATCAAAATGAATTTTAGCATAATGGTAAATGGTACATTGCAGCAAAACATAGGCTACTTTTTGACCCTAAAATAAAAATAGAAGAGGTGAAATAGGGGTTGAAAGTTTGCATGGAAAGTCCTTCATTTTTAAATTTCCATTTTTAAAAGTTTGTTCATAAATCATAAAAAAATTTAATGTGAATCAAGAATTTCTAAAATTCAACCCGTTGTGAAATAGTTTGAAAGTTTACATTGATTTCTACGCGGACGAAGTCGCAGTCGTCCGCTAGTAGGTATATAGTTTGTTATAGGTTCTATCTTGCTATCAAGGCTAGTGAGGTGGGCAGAAGTTGATGCAACAATATGCAGGCGCCTGGCGCAGAGCCAAGCTGATACACGCTAATTCGATATTGTTTCACTGCTTCAATTGGTTCTGCAACTAGAAAGACAATCTATATACATAACTTAATCAGTAAAAAAGAAAATGTTATAACTATACTAATATGAAAGCTGTGATAGCCCAGTGGATATGACCTCTGCCTCCGATTCCGGAGGGTGTGGGTTCGAATCCGGTTCGGGGCATGCACCTCCAACTTTTCAGTTGTGCGCATTTTAAGTAATTAAATATCACGTGTCTCAATCGGTGAAGGAAAACATCGTGAGGAAACCTGTATACCAGAGAATTATCTTAATTCTCTGCGTGTGTGAAGTCTGCCAATCCGCATTGGGCCAGCATGGTGGACTATTGGCCTAACCCCTCTCATTCTGAAAGGAGACTCGAGCTCAGCAGTGAGCCGAATATGGGTTGATGACGACGACACTAATACGAGTATTATAAAGAGGAGAGATTTGATTGTTTGTTTGTTCGTTTGTTTGCATTCATTAGAATAAATGTACTTTTAAAAGGAAACCTGGCAGGAATTGCCCTGTATGGACTCTTCGCCACTGGTACTTATTTTTTTTTCTCTGATATTTTTATGAATTTTGACACATATTTATTATCTTCAGTGGCTAAAATTTCTTTTAATTTCGTATCTCCATCTGATTTACTAGAGTGCTTGGTTTTGTCATTCAAAATTACAGATTTCAACATCCACCGGTTTTTCGAACTATTCACTGAAATTACTAAGTTATTATAGAGACCAGGAGGTCTATTCTGTAACGACTAACGATGTTTTGTCTAATACAAGTCCGAGGTTCGAATTCACCTCTATCTCTCTCTTTCTATAGTATCGTCTTAGACAGAGAGAGATGAAGATGAATTGTAAACTCGCATTTGGGAGTTATACAAAACATCGTTACAGAATAGCCCTCCTGGTCAATCGCTTTAACAGAAATAAATTACATCTAGACAGGGATTTGGCGGTTAAAAGATTTGTTTTATCATTTGAAAGTCGCGTTCGCTTTGTACGACTTGTTTTTACAAATCAAATTGAAATGTTTGTCGTGCAACGTTTTAATTAGTGTTATTTTGTCAAGATCGACCAATAGTTTCAACCGTTTTTAGCTGTATTTTTGTTGTATCAGATGAACCTAATTGACCAATTAGCAATAAATAAACTCGATAGAATTCCAAATTGTAAGCCAGGGACCAAATATAGTCGTAGGATTTACGTTTAAAATAAATGCCATGTAACGAATATCTCAGCTGGGCATAGCTCTTCCATATTAAGGGGAGATTTACACCTCATTCGCACGAGAGTTTTTTAACGCACGTTAAAAAACCGTTTAAATACAACAAATGCATTCCCAAGTATATGTTCACATGACAACGTTTTTAAACACGACACTTTTTTTTCGAGCAGTGTTGCATTTTCAATTTTGGGCATTAGAAATAGACCTTCATTTAACTTTATTATATACTAGCGGACGCCCGCGACTTCGTCCGCGTGAAAGTCGTTATAAACTTTCAACTACCCCTATCCTACCACTACCCTACCCCTACCCTACCCTACCCCTGCCCTACCCCTACCCTACCCCTACCCTACCCTACCCTACTCATTAAGGCTGCACTTCTTTATTTATTCCAAATTTCGTTAAAATCCGTCCAGTAGTTTTTGTTTCTATAAAGAACATACAGACAGACAGACAGACAGACAGACAGACAGACAAAAATTTTACTGATTGTATTTTTGGCATCAGTATCGATCACTAATCACCCCCTGATAGTTATTTTGGAAATATATTTCATGTACAGAATTGACCTCTCTACAGATTTATTATAAGTATAGATTTGAACGCTTTGATAACATACTCTTGTGCGAATGAGGGCTTAGAGAGACTTATTATTATATTATGAGTCCAATATTATGAGTCCATAAAACATGGCAAAATAATGTTCTACAATTTAAAACTGAAATATTAGGTATACCTAGTTTTTATATTTTTCATCAAAGCTACGTTGGTGATTATTTTTTCTATTTATAGGCTTAGTCTTCATCTCTCATTTCTAATACATGAATTATAGAGCTTGCAGGGTTGAAGAGCCAAAAAGGTCATCATATAATATTAATTCCAATTATACGTCAGAATCTTCCTTAGTAAAAACTATTTTACAGTAAGTAGGTATTACCTACCTAATATTAATAACTAATTATTATAATATTGAACAAATATTCATTATATTCATATGGAAAGTTATATTATACTAGCTGATGCTGCGCGGTTTCATATAATATATAAATACTGGGATAATGTATAACCTATTAATAGCCTTCCTCAATAAATGGGCTATCTAACACTGTATGAGTTTTTCAAATCGGACCAGTAGTTCCTGAGACTAGCGTTTAAACAAACAAACAAACAAACTCTTCAGCTTTATAATATTAGTATAGATTGTCTCATTCAGCGAACGCAACTATTTAACTAAATTACCAAATACCTGTATTCTTCCTAATTTGAAATGATATTATGATAATCTTCCATAATCAAATATTTATTGAAGATTATTTATGGAAGATTATTATAATACCACATTGATGCGCGGCTGTTTACAAAATGGTAAAAGTTGTGATGGTAAAGAATACTGCGCTTTTTGGAAAGTTGGAAAAAAGTTGCCGACCCCCCACTAGGTGGACCACGGACATTGTTGCAGGGAGCCGCTGGATGCTGGCGGCTCGAGACATTTGAGAAAGTCCATGCAAGAGGTCTATGTCCACCAGTGACTTCGTTGCCTGTTAATGATAATGATGATGATGGTGAAAGAATACTGGTAAGTTGGTAACTAGTTACGGGTGAAGTAAACAAGTGCTGTAGTTATCGGGAAAATATATGTACTCGTATAATCTTAATTAATAGATCGTAAGGACTCGGATCGGTTTAACTTGACTTCTAAAAGATATTACCATAACCTATAGGTATTTGTGAATTATATCGATGCCAAATATTAGGTAAAAGTTAAACATAATTAATTAATTATTATTCATAGGTCTAGGTAAGAACCAACGTAGTCAAATAAGTCTGCGAACTGTATCCGGTATTCGCCTTCGATAAAATTAATTGCAAAATAGACGAGCAAACTTTTGGGTGGCTCCGCGTCGTTGCTGAGTAATTGTTGATAATTGAGTTCTCCCCACCTGCGGGGTGGGGGTGGGGGTGGGGGGGTCGTCGAGGTACACGTGAATGCTAGGACGGGCGAGGCTAACGAGTCTGATTTTAATTACATAATATCGTATATTTTCCGTTGTTACACAGCCCATTTGATTTTGGAGATCATTAAGGAAAACGTCTTTAAAGACGTCGGCATTTATAAGTGCGCCATAATGACTCGTTGCTGAATTGCACGTCGCGTGATTGGTGAAATCAAATAACAGAATTTTCGCAGTACCTATCGAAGTAATTTTATTTATTCAGTAGCTGTGGCCTGCGGTTTCACTGGCATTTATTTTAAAAGAGATTTTTGTTGCCTTCAAAGTTCTAAACTATTGGTCCACACAGTCTATGTTTTTTTTTTATTCTTTACAAATTAGCCCTTGACTACAATCTCACCTGATGGTAAGTGATGATGCAGTCTAAGATGAAAGCGGGCTAACTCGTTAGGAGGAGGATGAAAATCCACACCCCTTTCGGTTTCTACACGGCATCGTACCGGAACGGTAAATCGCTTGGGGGTACGTCTTTGCCGTTAGGGTGGTAACTAGCCACGGCCGAAGCCTCCCACCAGCTAGACCAATCAAGAAAATCTCGATCTGCCCAGCCGGGGATCGAATCCAGGACCTCCGTTTTGTAAATCCACGGCGTATGCCACTGCGCTACGGAGGCCGTCAAAATTGTGTTATTATCGTATCGTATATATTATCTTCATCACCGTCAAAATTGTGTTATTATCCTATCGTATATATCTCTATATGTTGTTATCTGGGTTAAACGGTGACTCTTAATGTTTTCTGTGTAGGTTTTAGGAGAACTGAGGAAATCGTCGAAACGCTAATGTAGATAGGTACATCAATTAATAGTAGGTACCGAAGATTACAATTTTAATAGGAGTTACTTTGATGTTACAATGTTTGGACGTTTGGAATATATTATATACTAGCGAACGCCTGCGACTTCGTCAACGTGGAATTCAGTTTTTCACAAATCCCACGGGAATCATGGATTTTTCCGGGATGAAAAGTAGCCTGTGTGTTAATTCAGAGTGAAATCTATTTCCATTCTAAATTTCAGCCAAATCGCTTCAGTGGCATAATTTCGAAATAAACGCATTTTCTTTCTTTCTTTCTAGCCGCAGTGTAAAGGAGGAACAAACACACACACACACAAACTTTCGCCTTTATAATATTAGTGTGATTCGAAAGCTTTAACAACTCAAGGCAATTAAGTAAAAAATACAGTACAATAATGGTAAGAGGGTATCTTATAAATATTCTATCACCTATTATTAATATTTATTAAAGATCAATATTTTCCGATTATGCAAGTGCTCGTGTACCTACAAATCGTTGCAAATGCAAATTGCGAGTAAATATTTATAAATAAAGCACAGTTCTCAATTTAACTGGGCTTTTCGTAATTTACGAGAACTGTTGAATATATTGTTGAACATACTTGTAATACTATTTTATTGTGGAATACCTATATAAGAGTTACTATATAATTTAAATAAATAAGAAAATATAAACATTTCATATTTTAACAATCTTATGGATTGTTTCTAGAATGCACATTTTATAAAAAATTGAAAATTGGACAGTTTATTATTATAGGACTCAAAAGTGATTACAATATAAGAAAACTAATGTCGAACATTCACAACACTTGTCAGGACAACTTAATTAACAAATCAAACTGTAACCAAAATAAGACCCTAGAATGGCAGAGAATGACCTTGAGTGAAGTCACGTACTTGTGAACGATGTGTGTAGGATTAAAGGATCCTTTGACTGTATACAAACACTCTCCGTTTCCACTCAAGTCGCTCTCCCTGCCTATTCCAAGTGACACATAAAGAATTACACAACAAGAGATGTGGACGGCCCGAACGCCACGAGCACACTGAAGCCGTCCGTACCGCAAGTCGTTGCTACGCGGCGATAACATTATGCTACTTACTCTATAGTAGTAGATCCATGGTTACCTACTATACTATACTATACTATGTATTATAGGCATGGAGTCTGGAGCGTGATGATGGTAGCATTGGAAGGAAGAAGGCTTCAAGCTTCAAGTATTCGAACTCCGTTAAGCCGGAGAGTTACCTGTCCTCAATCTATGTATACAAATTTATCTTCGTATAGTTCTTCTACAAGTAATATCATCATTAATCATCATTATCAACCAATGGACGTCCACAGCTGGACATAAGCCTCTTGCATGGACTTCCAAACAAAACGGTTTCGAGCCGCGAGTATCTAGCGGCTCCCAAGTACAGCTATGCGCAAATCTACAATAGTCTAATAAGGTTGTCAAGAAAAATTATTGATTTCTTGTCTAGTTAAAAAAGCACTTTCAGGAACACTTTACGGAGTGCCAAACTACGAGAAATGGTTTGTTACAAAACAAAGTTATTTAATATTTTTAAAAGTGAGATATATTTGTATAAGTTTCACGAGACTTATTCACTGGTGATTTGCATTAAAAGCTCTCCGTTGGACAGGAGAAACTAGGGCGACGACGTGTAGACTGAGTGCATTTTGGCGTTCAGTGCTTTTTGAAATGAATGTGGTTATTTTAAGTCAAATGTATTTTTCATTCGACGGGACAGTTTTATATTCCATTTCTCTTGACGATTCAGTGGCGAAGTTTAAGACAATTTGGCGACATGTTGGCATATTCGTAAGTTGATTTAGAATGCTATGGTTCGTTATCAACCCATATTCGGCTCGCTGCTGAGCTTGAGCCTCCTCTTAGAATGAGAGGGGTTAGGCCAATAGTCCACCGCACTGGCCCATTGCGGATTGGCAGATTTCACACTCGCAGAGAATTAAGAAAATTCTCTGGTACGCAGGTTTCCTCACGATGTTTTTCTTCACTTCAAATATCTGGATCTATTGAACCGATTTTGAAAACTCTTTCACCACTTTAATGCCGCGTTATTTGTGAGTGCCATAGGCGCGAGGCGTCGGCTAGTAAAATCTATTAAATTTTTTACCATTATTGTATACAGGTTCATAAGTATGTGCATAAAATAAATACATTCACTGTTTCTTTTAGAGTGACATCCTGCGACAGTCAGCCCAAGGCTGATACCACTTTGATGGCCACTTTTTTGGCTTACCTGCTTTGACTACAGGGCCATATCTCAGTAGATATGGCCTTTGAAGTTTCGTTTTGGTATCTAATAATACGTTATTTTTATTTAATAGGAATATTATTAATCTATTGAATTAAAAGGATATTAGGTAGCTCTTTTTATTTAATGCTCTTTTTATTTCGGCTGGTGGGAGTCTTCGGCAGTGGCTAGTTAGCACCCTACCGGCAAAGACGTACCGCCAAGCTTTTAGCGTTCCGAAAGGTGTGTGGATTTTCATCCTCCTCCTAACAAGTTAGCTCGCTTCCATCTTAGACTGCATCATCACTTACCACCAGGTGAGATTGTAGTCAAGGGCTAACTTGTAAATAATTTAAAAAAATCATGTATTGTTGAAGGATATTATAGCTTAGGAAAACCTTAACTAAGATGATCAGAGATCATCAATCTGGAGGATGCCTAGAAAATAAAACTTAGAAGTGATTATCTTTAGCACTTTAAGTAGAACTTTCTCGGAGAACCTTCGCAACGGATACCTATCCGTGGGAAGTATCTCCTGCAGCACTGTGAGATTTATGTGCACAATTATCGTGAGGTATGTATCTATTTCGCTCCCGTGGAACTGACCAATGCCTCCATTCATTTTCGCGCGATCTAGTTTTATTTCTTGTTTATTGGATTCTTTAATTTTTAAAGAACTTAATTATTTAACTATATGTTTATTGAAAACTACTAAGACCTGCAGGGTTATCGACTGCCGCCGTAACGCCGACGACAGTCGACTGCAGTCGACGGCAATCGATGATGGCACTAATTCATTTCGTTATATAATGTAGAGATGTGATCGCCGGATAAATTTATTACTACGCCGTGTAAGAATTGGTAATATGCCAAGTTAGTGTAAAAAAAACTGATTTATTCAGCCGAAAGGCTAAGAAAACCTGTTGACGGCGAAGGAGTAAAGTTGGCGAAACTATGGTCATAAATTTTGCACTTACCGAAGCGGGAAGTTTTGGCAGAAAGTCTTTAGAGAACTTGTGGTAATCGATGTGGGGAATTTGATTATAAAGTGTGGTTGAAATTCTTTTAGCATAATATACGAGTATTAATATCTCGTACGACCTACGAGATATAAGCGGAATACTTCTAGCATTATAGTTTAAGAGTATCTAAATAAGATTATAACTTTTTTTTATTCAATGAGATTAGCCTTTGACTAAGATCTCATCTGATGTTAAGTGACGATACAGTCTTAACAGGTACAGGTACAGGCAGTGGCGTGCACAGGGTTTTTAACTAGGATATGCATCATAGGTACAAAATGAAAATTCCTAACGCAATATAGGTTGGTAATGAGTTCTAAGGGTAGGCAGAACATTTTTACATCTATGGTGTGCACGCCACTGGGTACAGGTTTCTACCCATACCTATGACGATTTCTACCAGAATGCTAAATCGCTGGCGGCACTTCTTTGCTGGTCCCAAACAGATCCGAGCTTTAATCGAACCCAGGTCCTCTGTTACCATAGTCAACTGTGCCAGAGACATCGTCAAAATAGGCAGTGGTTCCGTTTACAATTTAAATACATTTTATATATATATTCCTGAATTAGAAATTTTTAAAAATGTAACTGAACAATTCTAATTTTACATTTTAGTTTTTTTAGAACAAAACTTAAATAAAAAACATGTAATTTCTCCATGTCTCGTGAGAACATAGTCGTGTACAGATTGCCTGCAATAAATTTTACAGCATTTAGATATAAAACGTGACAGAAATGATTAACTCGGTAAATCTTTAGAACAATGAATTTGGATTTTTTAGCTATACTAAATAGGTAAAGTTTGTTGTGTTGAAGGGGTAATCTAGACCTATTAAACCCATTTTGAAAATTCTTTTACCATTAGAAAGCCACGTTATTTGTGAGTGTCATAGGCTATATTTTATACCCTTATTCTCACGGGAAAGGGAACTACACGGGTAAAACTGCGGAACGTCAGCTATATGTTATAATTATACTGGCGGACGCCCAAAATGAAAAGCTTTCCATACATGCTTTCAACCCCTGTTTCACACCCTCTAATTTTATTTTCGCGTTAAAGAGTATACTATAACCTTCTCCGTATAACGGTCTTAAATCGTATCAAGCTTCATTTGAATTCATTCAAGTTTCAGTGTGATGCCCGGTCAACAAAAATATGGACAGACAGACGGACGGAAATTAAAAAAATATATTTTTAGCTTTAGTATCGATTAAATGAATAATGCCCTCCAACTAAAATTTTCAATTTATCTTCAATGTACAGACGTTGACCTGTTGTATTGTAGCTATAGATTTTTTATAGGTTATCTTGAAATTCTTTTCCTTTCCCACCCCTGTAATCCCCGATATGGCAGTATCAATCACTAACTTGAACACATTAGACTACGAACTCTGCTACAATAGCATTCTCAGACCATAAATTGAATTACTAAGTTATTCGAGAGTTTCAAAAGCAGGAATGAAGTATGGTCGGTGCTACGAGTACTTGTTGTTTTGTGATTATAATATAGTGTTGTTAAGTTTCCACTTAAGAAGTTAGTTATCTAGCTAAATATATTTTGTAAAGGTTAAACGGATGATAATAATCCATGTAATATCAAAATACTTGGCCCTCGCTCACGAGATTACCGACATGTGGAATGAATCAACTACTATTGTTATGATAGTTGTTTCAGTCAATGGTCTATAGTGTAAAGCTTCGACCAACATTCAAAAAAGCAAAGTTAAAGTTCTTTCGTAAGCTTCAAAAAAGCCTATTTGAAATTAACGAACTCTGAATTTGACTTTGTGCTAGCTACTAATAATTATGTACCAATCTAAATAGGAAGTAAATACCGTATAATATCTATAAAATAATGATTTTAAACTTATTTCGTGGTTGTTCATTACGAATATTATTTAAACGGGTACATACCACGTTAAAACGACGAGATTTTCGATGTCGATATTTCAACCCAGTTGCATGGATCGTGGTCAGGACGGGACTGAAGTTTGCGAGATGCGAAGTTGACATCAGCTGTTAAGGGCAGAAGCGATCTACCCTCTTTCTTGTTCTTTTTTCTCTTTTTTCAACAACCTCACATTTTTGTCTGTTCAGGCAAACTACACTCACGACATCGCTTTTGTTATTAGGTTCTTTCGCGGCGTCCTCGTGGTTCAACTGGGTCGAAATAACGACATTAAATATCTTGTCGTTTTATCGTGGTATGTACCCGTTTAAATAATATTTGTAATATCTCTATAATTATTTTTCCTATTCCAAGCAAAATATAGAAAGTTTATGCAAGTCTCTACTTGGAAATCGTTGGTTCTTTTCCCACTCCCTATCTTTTCATACAGTTGAAAAGACTTTGAAAAATTGTAAAAAAGACGTTCATTAGGAGGACATAAGCTTCTCTTAACCGCTGTGCTGAAAATTGAAAATATATTTCTAAGAAATAAATTGACTACACAGATGTTTACAGGCTTATGTTTCGTAATGTAACTAAGTTCTTAGCGAGGCCAAAATGTGTACCTAAATGTGTCTGTGTTGTATAATATAATATAAAAATTCCATAGAGCTGAGGGCCCAAAAATCTTTTTGGAACTTTGTAACATTGATTTGGTAGTTGATACAGGTTTTATTCGCGACCGAAGACACCCATTGCTGCGATTCCTACGTTTTTTATAAACGCGTGTTTTGTTTATTGACATTTTCTTTTACTTTTTTACTATGAATAACTTTATTTTGCTGTTTTTTTACGGACGATGACGCTTGAATATTCAAGAAAATAGCCTTCAATGAGTATTCAAGTTTCATCGTATTACACGTAAAATATTTATTTCATCATCATCATCATCATGATTATCAGCCGATGGACGTCCACTGCTGGACATAGGCCTCTTGTATATGTATAGACATCCAAACATCATCTATCTATATATCTACATATAACACTCCTACATACAACCCGCTTGATGTCCTCGTTTCACCTAATGAGTGGTCCACCAACACTACGCTTTCCGGTCCGGGGTCGCCTTTGCAACACGCCTTTGCGCCTTGGGACCCCAAATTTTCAGCTTTATTATTAATTCATATTTGAGAATCATTTTAATTATCAGATTATTTTAACATACCACAACAGGGCCTCTCTTAAAGGATATGGAGCTTCAGATATTAATGATAATGACCGGGAAGGACGGCTTAGAATATTCTTTTTAGTGCTAGCAAGCGCTTAGCTGCAATCAAGCCTGATGGTAAGCGATGGCACAGCCTATGATGGAACGCGCTTGCCTAGACTAGTAATATTTATAGTATATAAATAGTAATATTTTCACAGTAGGTACCGCTATAAAGTAATAATCATTTCTTTCTTCTTGGGCAACATAATCGTTGTGAATATTTATTTATTGGCTGGTAAGAGGCTTCGACCGCGGTTAGTTACCACCCTACCGACAAAGACGTACCGCCAAGCGAGTTAGTGTTGCGGTATGGTGTCGTGTAGAAACCAAAAGGGGTGTGGATTTTCAGCTTCCTCCTAAAAATTAGCCCGCTTTCATCTTAGACTGCATCATCACTTTCCATCAGGTGATATTGTAGTCTAGGGCTAATTTGTAAAGAATAAAATAGAAAAAATATCTATTAGCGCTTAGAAACAAAATCACAGTATTTAAAACTTCAAACAGTGTTCGATTGTTTTCGAAGTTAATTTAATAACGCAATTTCCATCACAAATAACCTGATGCAAATAAAGCTAACACAATATTAAAGTAGATGCGGTAGACAACACAATATCATATTAGAGGCATACGTAATACTAGACGACAGGAGTTTATGTCGTTATTATTAATGAAGCAAACTTTGGAAGCTGGTTTCGTGCTATACTCGACATTTCCGAAGACACGTGGAATTATCATAATGTTTGTTGGCAAAATACGCGTTTGCGAAAGCTTATATTTTAGAAACTATTTGGGCAACTCAGTATATTTTAGATTTTCTGAAAAAAATTTTCGTAGAAAATTGACACACATTAGATGTTAAAAAAAAGATGTTAGGTTAGCTCTTCTCGTACCAAGGCACGTTTGAAACGTTCGTAATTTTAATTTTAAGTTTTCGACTTTACTTACCACCATCAAATGATATAATTGACGTTTCAAAAGTGCTTGTAAACTAAGCCTGATTAAATTAAATGAATTTTGAATTTGAATTTATGTCCCTGTTATATTGTCAATAAAATAAGGTAAAGTTAATCGGAGTATCTCTGTGTGATCGGAAATGTGATCGGAATGAAGAAATCCGCAAAAAAACGAACGTACCGACATAGCTCTACGAATCGCAAAGCTAAAGTGACAATGGGCGGGCATATACTCTTAGTTCTAAAAGCCGATGGACGTTGGTTGTTGGGGGTATCAAGGTGCTAGAATACAGACTCTATGCTAGAAAGCGCAGTGTTGGTCAACCCTACACTTGGTGGACTGACACGTGGTTGCCGCAGGATTCGCTGTTTGCAGGCAGCTCAGGACCGTTGTGCTTAGAAGTTCCTACAAAAGGTCAGCCAGTTGTCCTGCGGTGGATGGTCATGATGGCCGATATGATGGTGACGATTATGATGATGATGATGATGATGATGATGATGATGATGATGATGATGATAAAGATGTTAAATTAGTGTCATTAAAAAAACCTTTATCATACATACCTACAATTTTGTCTAAAATTCTAACATTTATTAAAAAAAAAAATAATTAGACTCTGTCCAAGTTGCCTCTACGGCGTAGGCCTCCTATAAATTTTTCCATAGCTTTCTATTTCGGGCTGTACGCATCTCGACCGTGCGACTCGTTTGTGAGAAGACATCTCTTCATCTCCTATTAGACGTCTTTTTTCTTTTTTACCCCTAAGTACCCATTCTCTAACTTTTTTCTCAGTCCATTTCCATTTTAAGGACCGGTTTTTTTATTATATCCGTCATATAGTGTTACTAGTATTACACTCAAAGTAAACACCACTACATTTACGCGAGTACATTTTACAAGTCAGTATGAACTACGGCAACTGCAAACTTAGTAAGGCATAAAGAAAGAGCTGTCAGCAAGCGGTGTAAGTAATATAATACACAAGGCAAGTGGAAGACGCGACGCGACTCCTTGATGAGTTTTAATTAGTACAGTGCCGACCGGCGCGGAAGTTGCTGCTTATTAACATAATCATCCCGCGGTTCTATCTTTCCAATTTTAATGTTAATACCTACTTACCTAAAATTGAAAACGTTAAGACTACGCGGAGATGATTTTGCTATGGTATTTTTAAAGTACAACGTGTTTTAAGGCCGTTGTACACTATATTGACACTAACGCACATTAAAACCGTCTCAGTATCTACAAGTTAAGGTTTTACTTATAGATACTCTACTAGTCTATGAGGTAATAGATAAGGCAATGTATATTGATCTGTGGTCATACTAGTCAGTTTGCCTTTTCTCTCTTTCGAGGTAGATAAAGATGAAAAATAAGTCATATTATAACGTTCAGCTGGCTTATTTACTAACTTTGGTGAGATCTATTAGCAAACTATTATAATTGACATCAAACTAATAATAATCGCATTTTTCATATTTCAAAAAAGCCATTGTTAACGAAAATCGATGTTAAACATGCTGTTAGTAATTTTAATTAGTTAGCAATAGATTAATATTGAATACGAAGTTACGTGACTTGAATTACTAACAATATTATCCTATATGTCCATTACAGTTAGGTACTTAAAGTTAGAGAATAGGTCAGCGGGTCTGAGACAATTTAATTTAAAGCTAAAGAAAGAAAATAGTTGCCTTCAAGTCTTAATATCATATTATACGAGTAAGCAGCATAATTTGACTGGCATAACGGTCAGTCGGACACGGCCCGTAATCTTGTTAAACGCAACTGTGAATTTACCAGTGTGCTCGATGCTTTAGCCTACCGTGAAGTAGAGATACATAGCTAACAAGGGCTGCTTGACAGTTTCACCCTCGTGAGTACCGTGGAGTGCTTCGGAGTGAACAACCTTTGTTTGCGTGCGTGTTGTCTTCTTGTCTCGAAAGCTGCTTCATGTGACAGAAATTTGAGGTTTCCAACCGCGACTGTACTTGTATCGCTTTGTAATTTTGGACTGGAGATTGAGTGTTCTTTGTTGTGTATTATTCCTTTGTTAGTGTCAGATGTTTTTCTTAACATACAAGTAGTATAAAATAGTCACTTCCCTCCGTTTGCTCGCTTAGTTTTTTTTTAAAAACAAACTAATTTTAATAATTTAAGAGGAAGATTGATACGGTTTTTCTACGCGGATGAAGTTGCAGATGTACGTTATTAATATTATAAATCGGAAAATTTGGGTGTGTGAATTAATCATAGCTCAAATTCTGAACGGAACTGGGTAATACGAGTAAATATGGTATAGATGAAGGTTATAATTAGTTTGTAGCACATTGATTGCAGAGATCCACAGAACGAGATTTACGCGGGTCATATCGCGGGGCACAACTAGTGCCTATCTTAATATATAAATGCGAAAGGACATTCATAACGAAATATCGAAAACTGCTTGAAGATATTGAAGAAATTTGGCAGGGAGGTAATCTATACTTAGTCCGCAAAGAACGGATTTTGCGATAGGGCCAGATTAAAGAGGTTTAAGGGCGGACGAAGTCGCGGGCTTCCACTACTAATATATAAATTGAATGACGTGATATTCCTCCTTTATTTCGTGTCTTTTGCATTCCTTCATTTCATCCTTTACTCGTACATTCCAGTTAGTCAATTATTAAGAAAAATAACTCAACTTTGAGTTTGATATATTTAGCTGTCGTCGTTGCATTTCAAAACCTGTACATGAACAAGTTATGTATATGGACATATTATATGTTTAAAATTATGGACAAATGTCCATAATTTTGAAAGTATTCTTTGAAAATACAACATAAACAGAGCGATTTTGGTCTAATTGTAATATTATATTACTAGACATAAAGATTACTAATGCAAAGAAAAAAAAGAAAATTTAGTTTCATTCATGCTGTCTGCTACATAATGAAAGTGTAGGCTCATCCCTAAAGGTCTTCAATTTACTGAACAGTGAACAGTATCGGAAACCAAGCAATCATCATAAAAATGCAAACAACAATCCCGAGAAGGTCGGAGCACAGTCGTATAACCTTCGGTTACAGTATCCTATACCTACTGAATACCTACTTCTCGTGCGTTCGCTTTACGAAGGATCTGAAAATTGATCTAAACTTTGGGTAAATATATAGGCATTTATGTAAATCGGTTCATACCTTTATTTTTTTAGAAAGATAAACACGAAACGTTTTAATACATGGTATTTATTTGATTCGGAACTCTTTCATTTTTGTAGTACGAGAGCTGTCTTATAAAATAGGATTACAATTATTAGAATTTGTAGAAGATAAAGAAAACCTCTGCCTTCGATTATGAGGGCGTAAGTTCGAATCCGATCAGGGGCATGCTCCGCCAACTTTTCAGTTATGTGCATTTTAAGAAATTAAATATCACGTGTCTCAAACAGTGAAGGAAAAACATCGTGAGAATACCTGAGATTTTTCTAAATTCTCTAATTATCAAAATCGGATCATTCGCTCAAAAGTTATGTGTGTTCATACATAAAAAAATATACGCGTTGAGTTGATAAATTTATCTCCGTTTTATCCTGGGTTGTAAAATACTGTGCTAAGCTACTGTATCAAAGTCTAATAGTTTGACTATAGCGTTGATGTATTACAGTAATATAAATGAGTAAATTTGTAATAGGTAGAAAAAATAATTAGCAAAAGATAAAATACAAAAAAACAAACTTCTTGAACGGAGTCACGAATATCCGTAGGTAAAAACAAATTGACATGAACTGTTGCCCAATTTGTAGTTGAAATGCCAAATCCCTTTGAACCCGATGCTGACCTAAAGTCGTCACTTGGCGAAAACTAAACTAATTGCTAAATAGCACACTAAACTTTTGGGTAGGCTGCGCAGAATCGAATTCAATTAAGTTCTTTGCTCAACACATCTGCGTTTGACATGGGAGATAGGAACAAGCTTAATGATAATAAAAACTATGTACCTAACTAAAAACTTACGACAAAACAAATATGTGGACAATAAGAACACTGGCACAGTACAATTAAGTATACTTTGACACTGATTAGATTTAATTACGAGTATCTCCCTAATTATTTTTTTGTGAGGTTTGTATATATATACACTCGTCATAATTCTTGGTGACAACTTTTTGTAATAAGGTAGTATTTGAATTTTATCTGAAGAAAGTCATTACATGAGTCAGTGGATGTCCATTGCAGGACATGAACCTTTTGTAGGGACTTCCAGTTCAATCATATAGTTCAAATCATCAGTTCAAACATACCTATATGTAGTTCAAATTCTCCATGCTCTTTTTATTTAAAGAGTATGTAGCATTATTCTGAGTTGGGTCCTTTTACTGGGTTATGCAACACATCGCAGGATATTGTCCTGACGATTAAAAGAATAAATTGTGTTGTGTTGCATAATGCTCTAATAAAGATTTTTCTTTGTTTCTAATAAAGACGTGTAATAGGCGAAAAATTCGTCGACGAGTGTAAAATAGCGGAATAGCACCCCAGATCTTAGATATCATGCGTTTTATACATATTCTTGTGTTAAAATAATATAGTTAATAGAACTTAAATTGATTTTTCAAAGCAATTATTAAAACACTTTATCTTTAGGTACTATTTTTTATGCACTTTAAAATGAAGACTTGACTTTCATAACAACTAGGCATATAAAACCATTTCTGTTCTTAATCTAACCCCATTTGTCCAGCAAAAAGAAATTGAAACTTCTATATTGTGTCCAAGTAACAAACGAGAATGACTATTTCCATTTCTATCGAGTTAGTAACCCAGAACCAATAAATATTTTCGCATGAGTTTTCCTACAACATCACAAACGAAATGTTACGAAACTACTCGTAGAAATGATGAATGACTTTGTAACTATATCTGAAACTGTTACGTTTGTGGAGAGGGTTACTTTGTGAACTTCTTGTTTTATTATCAACTACAACTGAATTCAAACGCTATTGAATTAAAACACTATGCATTTTCTAAAGTTTTTAAAACATACTACAATTTCACGTGATTTTTTATTTATTTATTTATTCGGAAGCCAACGTTGTATACAAAAAACTTATGATTAATTAAACATAACATGCATTAAAAAGTAATATGCTACATTGTACACCCCATAACTAACTAACTAACTCAACATGCGTTTATTTTAATACAATTCTTAATTTACCATTAAAAAAAAAGAAACAAAAACTAAATCTACCTACCACTAAAAATAAAAAAAAGAAACTAAAAGAAAGAAAGAAAAAGAAATGTAATTACAACAATAATAATGGGAACAATAAGAAATTACATTTAAAACAAAAACAGAATGCATTTAAAGTACATTATTCATCGACATATGTTTTTTAATTTTACTTTTAAAAGAATTAGAACCGCTATTGAAATTTGAAAATATCCAGATTTGCCATTTTAAAAATATTATTATACGATCTCACTATTCTTTCAATAGGAGCATTTCTCCCCAGATTAGTTTTTGTGATGGTAAGTGATGATGCAATCTAAGATGGAAGCGGGTTAACTTGTTAGGACGAGAACGCTAAATCGTTTGGCGGCACGTCTATGATCATAGGGTAACTAGCCACGGCCGAAGCCTCCCTCCAGCCAAAAAGATCTAAATCCAAACCCTTTTACAAGTAATCTACTTTCTGTTAGACATTAAAAGAATTTGTTTATTTATGCCTTTAAAAAGCAGAACAGAGCAATTTGTGTTGCAGGGCATTATATAATTGATACTGAGGCCAAAAATATTTTTTTGTCTGTCTGTCCGTTATTTGTTATTCGGGCATCAGGCTGAAACTACTGAATGAATTCAAATGAAACTTAGCAGGCTTACATTGATTTCCACGCGGACGAAGTCGCGGGCGTCCGCTAGTTATAATAATAAGCCCGGAGTCATATTATTTCTTTCGAGAGAACATTGAATATTCTTTGAAAGTAGGAGCTTAGTGTGCACAGAAAAGCCTGTAAGTGGACTTAATTATTATTTGTGTCATGTAATACATGTTTGGAGCGCCTCTAGAAACGAGTGTCGTCAGGAAGGGGTGTGAAATTTCGCTTGAACCGGTCCGTTCTACATAAAGCGCTATATTACCATAGTATGGCACCCATTTCCATTATCATTCCCAATTTCGTGCTCGAGAGGCACTTAAGCACTTAATGGATCTCGGCTCCCCGTAAATTACTGGGACGATGAATTGAATAAAATCGTAAATCTTAACACCAGTCCGACATAGATGTTGTTATTAGAATGATTCGTGATAATTGCTTAGGGAAGAGAGATAAAGGGGAGATTTACAACAATATCACTATTATGCTCCAAATGGATGAGAGTGAGATAATTATTATTATTATTGAGGAATAGAATAGTTGAGAAACTATTTTATTTTGTAAAAGAACAACTGTAGGTACTTCTATTTTTCAATAGGTATAAATAAACAATTGAGGTTTAGATATTTTTGTCTTCGGCTGTGGATTATTACCAGCAAAGACGTGCCGCCGACAAACGATTTAACGTTCCGGTACGATGTAGTGTAAAAACCGTAACAGGTGGGAATTTTCATCTTCTTCCTAATAAGTTCACCCGCTTCCATCTTAGATTGCATCATCAGTTACCATCACGTGAAATTATAGTCAAGAACTTAACGTGTATACAAAATTTCAGCTTAATCGGTTGAAGATATCTACTTCAAAATTGAGCTCAAAGAATCCACCATAACATCCTACATACCTACATTGCAAGTTAAATAAAGGCTTTTAATAAAAAAAAGATCGAGTAGAATCAAGAAGTAAGTCTGGCGGAAGAACTTTTAAGGACGAGTGTTTGTGAAGTTTGGTATAATTGCAGAGAAATATACCTACAGGTTGAAATGAAAATAAGTTACTTTAAATTAAATAAGGTATGAATCGTAGTTTCATAGAGTAGTTACTAGTTTATTTCAGTAGCAAAGGTGTGAGGTCACAGACGGGCCGCTCCGCTCAGCATCCACAAATAATCGGATCAATACCACAGCGGTGCACGCTGCAGTCACGGGGCTGATCGTGTTAAAAATATACCTCTTTATTATTTACCTCAGAGTTTCTCAAACCTTTTTGTGTCGTAGGCCCCTTGCCATGTTTTTCCGTGTTGGGTACACCCCCTACTTATTTGATATTGATTTTCTGTATCCTACAACTTACACAATTTTATAAACATATATAATAATTTTTTTACTTCACAGTTACTTTTAAAATAATGTATATGTTTTGATATAATAAGATAATATGATGTAAAAAATAGGTAGGTACTATCAGTGTGTGTGTTGATCCACTATCGTGGAAACCATTTTCATTAAATGGACCCCCAAATTCTTTTTCGCTGACATAGACCCCTTGTAGTTTGTCATAGAGGTCGATATAGACCACTTTGGGAATCACTGATTTACCTCATATTGTAACTAGCTTGTCTGGGAGATTTCACCCGTGGTTACCTATTTAGATTTCATCTCTGGGGAGCAATAGGCAATTTTCCTAAAGCGTTTTTCACATAGCATAGGTACGGTGACAGTCGCCTGTATGACGTTCATAATACGTACTATTATAGTGAATCGCGACAAACTTTCAAAAGTGAAACGAACTGTCACCCGCACCATCTTACATGAAATGAACTGTAGATGATTTTTTTATTATTATTTACAAGTTAGCACTTTACTACAATCTCACCTGATGGTAAGCGATGATGCAGTATAAGATGGAAGCGGGCTAACTTGTTAGGAGGAGGACAAAAATCCACTCTTTTTCGGTTTCTACACGACATCGTACCGGAACGCTAAATCGCTTAGCGGTACGTCATTACCGGTAGGGTGGTAACTAGCCACGGCTGAAGCCTCCCACCAGCCAGACCTAGACATATTAAGAAAATCTCAATTGGCTCAGCCGGGGACCGAACCCAGGACCTCCGTTTTGTAAACCCACCGCACATACTGCGCCACGGAGGCCGAAAAATGATCTTGAAAATGATCTTGAAAATGATTGATTGAATGAATGATGATGAACGTCATATAGGAACAGTCCTGACAACATGTAGTTATTCAAGTTTCTATGTTAATTTACAAAAAAAAATATTATTTGATTTTTTTCGCATATACATAGATATACAGAAGAAAAACGACTACGAAAGACACCTTATACAAAATTTGATTCAAACTGATTCTAAACCATTTTCGAGATCACTATGTATTTTTCGAATAAACAGAAATTGCAAATATAAATACTAGCCATAATATGCATGTAGTACTTCAAATGTTTAAACATCGTTGTTCCCACAAATGGAGATAGTTTCACCTAAAACTGCCGATTCCGAATACAGTTGAAGAATCCGTTGGGAAATACAAACTCTAATGGAGCGCGCGATAAAACACCGTTCCACATGCTGCTATGTAAATTTCATAACCACACGAGAGCCAGTTCGTGCGGGGAGGTGTTTGCGATCCGTGTTGTGGATTTATGTTGCTCGAATACCATTTCAATGTCACATTGCGAATATCTAAATACTATGAGCAGTAAGTTCCGATATGTAATCTTCTATTATGATCTAATCTAAGATCCGGCATTAGAAATATATACCCTCATCTATTTATACAAAATATATACCCACAATGTCACATTGCGAACATCTAAATACTATGAGCAGTAAGTTCCGATATGTAATTTTCTATTATGACCTAATCTAAGATCCAGCATTAGAAATATATACCCTCATCTATTTATACAAAATATATACCCACAATGACACATTGCGAATATCTAAATACTATGAGCAGTAAGTTCCGATATGTAATCTTCTATTATGATCTAATCTAAGATCCGGCATTAGAAATATATACCCTCATCTATTTATACAAAATATATACCCACAATGTCACATTGCGAACATCTAAATACTATGAGCAGTAAGTTTCGATATGTAATCTTGTACTATGGTCTAAGATCCGGCATTATAAATATATACCCTCATCTGTTGTTTATTTGTTTATTTGTAATAAGAATATAATTTCAATATCACATTGCGAATATCTAAATACTATGAGCAGTAATGTAATACTATGAGCGCGTTGGCTGCTTTTAAATTTACATGTTTTTAATAAATAGTGTAGTAAACAGTAGTCTGTGACGGATATGACGTCGCTTAATCTTGTGTGGGCTTCAGTGTGCTCGTGGCGTTCGAGCCGTCCACATCTCTTGTGGTGTAATTTTTTATGGGTTGCTTGGGATAGGCGGGGAGAAAGAGACTTGAGTGGAAAAGGGGAGTGTTTGATATCAGTCCTTTAACCCTACACACATCGTTCACAAGTGCGTGACTCCACTCAAGGTCATTCTCTACCATTCTAGGGTCTTATTTTGGTTACAATTTGATTTGTTAATTAAGTTGGCTTGATAAGTGTTGTGAATCATAACCTTTGTTCGACATTAGTTTTCTTATATTTGTAATCACTTTTGAGTCCTATAATACTATGAACTGTAAGTTCCGATATGTAATCATCTATTATGATCTAATCTAAGATCCGGCATTAGAAATCTCATCTGTTTATATAAAATATATATCCTCATTTATTTGTGATAAGAATACCATTTCAATGTCACATTGCGAATATCTAAATACTATGAGCAGTAAGTTCTGATATGTAGTCTTGTATTATGGTCTAAGATCCAGCTTTAGAAATATATACCCTCATCGGTTATTTATTAGTGATATATATTATAGTGATATATATAAATGACTCGAATAGCCGTGATAGCCCAGTGGATATGACCTCTGCCTCCGATTCCGGAGGGTGTGGGTTCGAATCCGGTCCGGGGCATGCACCTCCAACTTTTCAGTTGTGTGCATTTTAAGAAATTAAATATCACGTGTCTCAAACGTTGAAAGAAAACATCGTGAGGAAACCTGCATACCACAGAATTATCTTAATTCTCTGCGTGTGTGAAGTCTGCCAATCCGCATTGGGCCAGCGTGGTGGACTATTGGCCTTACCCCTCTCATTCTGAGAGGAGACTCGAGCTTAGCAGTGAGCCGAATATGGGTTGATGACGTGATATAAATGACTCAAAGTGACATATTGCAAATTGTTGTTTTTAAATTGCGGCCTGAAACTTTTTACATACAAAATCTAGGAAACCGTGAACTAGCATAAAATAAGCTTTCATTTGGTATACTAGACGGTTAAATAACTGTTGAGGGTATATAAATACATAAGTGGGTATATATTAGTTTTTAGTGGTGCTAGTGTGAAAATAGAATTAAATTTTAGAATTATTACAATATAATGCTAAGCTAGAGCGAATTTGGTTGTACCTGTAAGGCTAGTTTTTAATTAAAAAAAACATCACTCAAACCAACCCCACAGTTCCAGTGTGAAAGCAGGCAACCTTTACTTTTTCAATTCTTTGAAGCCAATGAGGTTTAGGAGAATATATAAATAAAAAAATAATAATAATCATTTAATATTATCCGGCCGCAATTAAACTGGGCAACCTATTGCAATGTGTCAATGTGAATATTTTCTATCATTTATTTCTTATAGCTAATAAATAACGGATGAGGATATATTTCTTATACCGGATCTCGTACTATTATTACGTATTCTGTGGTAGGTTGTTGGTAATACTACAGATGTTGTTCTGTGAGGACGTCGTCTGACCATAATTCTTCATTATCAGTCTATTTCGAATGGCCCACAGGGCCAGTACTCCCTCTGTGTGGCATGGCATTCAAATAGACTAGGGTGATAATGTTCCAGTCTATAACGATCGCTACAGATGTTAATGATAATGACCGGGTGCTTTCCTAGGTACGGGATTGTAATACCACTAAATTCCTAACTTCGAACTGTGCCTTAGAATTTGCTATAGGAACAGAAAAGCTCAGTATTTCATAGTCGTTACTTATCCTGATGAGTGATAAAACAACGTAGCATGTTCTATGTTCTGTGAATAAAAAAGTGCGTGTCAGCTCCGACGAACGAATGGAGTTTACTCTTTCAGACCGACTGTCTAAATAGGCGTATATTGCGCCGCAGCATACACTATGTACGTCTCAATACTGACGTCTGAAAAGTGAAAGGTACGCAAGTGTGTAACAGCAGACCGCGGTATAACAGCGTTACACGGTAAAAAGTGCGCAGAATAGGTTGCGCACAAAAATATCGCTGTTATTCGTTCATCGAAATTTACGGCCTATATTTTTTTCATACCGGGGGCTATATATGAAAAATACATTCTTAACGAGTATGAAAAAAATATATAATTATTACAACCCGATCTTCGTCTCTCCCTTCTGTTCTCCGATCCGTGATATATTCAATATTCATATAAATAAAATGTTATTTCTTTTCAAGAACATTGTTAGATATTAAAAGGAATGTTATAAAACCAATGAGAGTAAAACAAACTTCCTACTGACGATGTTTATTCAACCAATTAGTTGCAATATTTGTTACAAAATAAGCTAGGCAACTTTCAGATGGGCGTCGCGTCGTTGGTGAATAATTGTGGCTAATTGAGTTCAGTCCACCTGACCCAGGCGCAGGGGGGGAGGGAGTAGCCTGGGGACACATGAATGCTAGAACGGTCGTAACTAACTGACGGGCTTGATTTTAATTACATTTCGCATACCTATGTCCTACATATCTGATTTGCTTGAAGGGATGACTCGACGTGGACAGAGATTCTCGAGCAATCCTGTTTATATAGATCATCATTGATTGAATAACATACAATAAAACTCATACACGACGAATTTTGAATATTCCTTATTTTTTTAAAAGGTTAAAAATGTTCGACATTACAAACTGTAAGGCACCTTGCGCACTAGGCAGCCCAGCTCAGCACTTTGAATAACTTATGTGGATAAACACAAAAAAAAACCAACTACCTATTAATAGGAATTCTTATTTACTTATTGTTAACTGGTCACAATCACTAAACTCTGTGTTTGTCATTTCGATTTTCGTTAACAATGGTCTTTAAGGACCTGTCGTGGATGAGCTCAACCATAGTTTTTATGACCACGGCCGATGAATAAATAGTGTGGTTAAGATTGAAACAGTCTGCGACGTTGGTAGTACGCTGAATGGCAGATATACCAGAGCAGAATCCTGGTAGGAGGGTTTTTAAGTCACCTAGAGGTTGTCCATGAGGATTTTCCATTTTTTAATTTTAGGCAGGCCGCCCAGTGCGCGACTTGCCTAAAATTAAATTGGAGAACAATGTGATAAATTTTCAAAACGTTGTGCTCACTAAATTCCATCACGTTCTCAGTCCGTTTGTGTATTGAATTTGCCTATGTAGATATTTGAATCAGTTTAGGGAGACAGCTGAACGCTATAATCAACGTGAATAATCAACGGCTCTGATTTTAATCAGATTGAACAAACCTTTGACCTATGCAGATTCTCATTTGTTAAGACAACATTGTATTAGCAATAACGTCTTCCTGGCCGATTTACGGAGACGGCAGATCCTTCTACTGGAGAAATGTCTTTGTAGTAGGGTGATGGAGATCGTTCAGGGAAGTTCTATAGCCATGCTCATTTTTGCTGTCAAGCGGCAGCGTGTTTCGGTCTGGAAGAGCTAATATAAGGAAGCATTATAGCCATGTTCATTTTTGCCGTTAAAATGCAGCTTGTCTTGGTCTGAAAGGTAATTTTACTTTGTTAAGGACACATTATAAGCCTTAAACCTTTGGCATTTATGCCATTGTGATTTTAGAGAGTATGCTGAGCAAAGTGATGGTCTGTGTTGAGCGATAGTTCTTCATTAAGATCTAAGAGTAAGTAGGCCATTTGGACTTTCGTAAAGTATAAGTATGAAAGTAACAAAACAAAAATCACCAACAATCAGAATATGAGCTAGAATGACGACTTTTGTGTTTCAGTTTACTTCAAATTGACTTACTCGATCTTCTTGGTACAATGGCTAATAATTTTCTCATTTTAACTATATTATCTCTTGAATGATACTGAAACTTTTCTTTAAGAAAACATCTACTCCTTTTTGGTTGTCTCAATCACCTTGGCACGGACCCTAGACCTATTGATCTTTTAAGCTCCTGAAGTCTGTGGCATAGTACCTTCTAAACTAATGGACTAATTACGATGCTATTTGTTGATTTAAAAAAAAACTAATATGATCGAGAATGCTTTTACCTAAATACCATGAAAAACAGATAGCCTATACGATAATCATACTTATGGTAACAATATATGACACTAGTTAGACGCCTCTGCGGTTTCACCCGCGTGGTTCCCGTTCCCATAGGAATACGGGGATATAATATAGCCTATAGCCTTTCGCGATAAATGGGCTATCTAACACTGAAAGAATTTTTCAAATCAGACCAGTAGTTCCTGAGATTAGCGCGTTCAATCAAACAAAGAAACAAACAAACTCTTCAGCATTATAATATTAAGTATAGATATAAGTCGTTAGAGTAATGAGTATATAATGATTTTTAAAATGATAATGTAATATCATTTGAAAGATAATGCCAAAAACTGTCTATTTGAATATTCATAGCACTGGATAGTTATACAAATCGAAATAGTTTCCGCGCGAAACTATTCGGAGTACACAGTTTGGTAATCCATTGGGAAATACAATCAGTAATGGAGCTTAGCAATAAAACATAGCCACGTGTTGCAGCTAGCTAAATCTCATAACTACACTTGAGCCCCGATACTGAACGATTTGTTATTTGGAATTGGATTATAGATTTGACACTATTTGGATGATTCTGTAAATGTATCAGGATAAATTATTAGCAGGATAAAATCTATTTACCAATAAGTATTAAGGTTTTTAACGTTGTTGAGATAAAAAAATTATAATACCTTACTTTTGTGTCTTTCTTTTGGTGTGCAATAAAGTTTATAGCCTCAATAGCTTAACGGTAGGAGCGGTCGGACTCATCACCGAGGGGTGGTAGTTCGATCCCCGCCCCGTTGGTCTATTGTCGTACCCACTCCTAATATAGTCTTTCCCGACTAGTTGGAGGGGAATGGGAATATGGGCCATATTTAAAAGATTTTTATATTATATATCATTTTTATATTTAAAAAAAAAAAGAAAAAAGTATTAAAAAAAAACACGGCTAAAACTCACGTGACACTTTGTTGACACGAAAGAAGACGGTTCCAATCAAGATGACGTTCAGGAGGCGTCGGAGAATGTAACCTTCACTCCCTCCCTTCTCTCAGCCCCTCTCCCACACAAATAAAGTAGGGACTTTAAACATTAACTTATAGTATATTATTAATAGTGATCAAGTTTCACGAGTCAACATTACAAAACGTCCTCTTCTTTAAGAATCTTATTGTATAAATTCTCTAACACCAACAGTTTTGGAATTATTTCTATTAATGTAGACCCCATTTTTTTAAATATTTATTTGTGTATAACTTCTGCAGTTGCATAGGCACGGGTTTGAAATAGCACATTTTCCCAAGTATCATGACGAGTCGAATGAGCTATCGTACTTTGAATCTATATACTATCGAATGAGCTACACGTATTCGCAGTATCAGTAATTAAGGCCGTTTTTTATTTGTGTGGTCTATTTAAAGATTCAGTCAAAATGTTATATCGTCATTATTAACCCATATACGGCTCACTGCTGAGCTCGAGTCTCCTCTCAGAATGAGAGGGGTTAGGAAAATAGTCCACCACGCTAGCCCAATGCGGATTGGCAGACTTCACACACGCAGATAATTACGTAAATTCTCTGGTATGCAGGTTTCCTCACGATGTTTTCCTTCACCGATTGAGACACGTGATATTTAATTTCTTAAAATGCACACAACTGAAAAGTTGGAGGTGCATGCCCCGGACCGGATTCGAACACACAATTGTTATATGCTCATGTTATATGCTTTGATCTTTGTAGTATTGAAAGCCGTACATAGAGCCGTACAATCAACTTACACTATAATAAATCTATCCACGGTGGAATATCTCGATTGACGATGATTAGCAGCCACTAATTGACCATTCCAACGTCCGTGTAATCGCCACGTCGGCGTCGCTTCATAGCCATTCATTATTCTAATGTTGCTACCTAGTATCCACAAAATACGATGCAATTATAAACTAAGTTGCAGAGTATTGCTGCAGCAATTTTATTTATTAATTTTTTATTTTGTGTATCTTAACTTCTGTGATGGGGAAGGAGTGTAATGAAAGAAAGAAGAATACAAAATTCAGGACCGTACAAAGAAGACGAAAAACAAAAGTTATAGATGCCTTACAATATGCTCTAAAGCAGTAGGAGGGTAGGTCATATAGCAAGATACACGGACAAAAGATGGACTTTAAAGACAACTGTATGGGAAAGACTTACTGGAAAAAGGAGAAGAGGGCGACCCAAAAAAAGTTGGATGATTTACGAACCATATCAGGAAAGGAATGGATAAATATATATTAATTTTTTTTTGTTTAAATATTATGTTAGTGATTAAGTTTAAAAATTGCTTGTACTATATGTTATTTAATTTGGATTGGAAATAAACAGGCTTCTGTGATGCGTCGATTAGAAGTGCGAGCTGTTAAAGACAGACATTTAAAGTAATTTAGAAATAATATTCTATTAAACGGCATACTATAAATACGTCAGATATATACTATATAATACGTTTCTGTTATGCTGACGTTCTTTTTAATTTGTAGATATATATTGTCACATTACTACTAAGAGGGTCAATTTTGACAAGGACACACTTACATTAATTTATATTTTGACTTTATAACTGTAAAATTAATGCCATGCCATGCCACACCGTCTTCTGAAAATAAACTATCTATTATTTATTATTTTTTCAATGCCATATAAATATATGAAGGTTTTGTATGCACTTTGGTTGATTCGTATAAATCCGCAGAAAAATAATAAAAATATGATAAATCATATAAAAAATATTATTATTACAATCATATAAAATTCATATAAATATTATTGTATGATGTGTAGAAATCGTCAGAGGTATGGGTAGAATAAATTTGTATTTCTTACAAGTAAGCTCGCTTCCATCTTTTACTGCATCGTCACTTATCGCAGGACTGACATTTCATTGAACAATATAAAAAAAATATAATCAGAATTAAAAAAAAAGATTAACTTTATAAATAACAGGATGTAATAAAAAAGGTAACTTTTTTATCCATTTTTATGAAAGAAACTCATTATGCACTATGCAAGTGTTGATTTACCTACACAAATAGACGGCGAATAAATTCCCAGTTTCCTTTCAATTGCGCCGAGATGAAAAGTCTTCGAAGAACAAAGACTTTCAAAGAGGCTTTCTCACGCGTACTAGCAATTATAATATCAAAAGAATTCAACTATGAAACCATTAAGTCTCCTCGATTCAAGAATATTAATTTTTTCATCATACTCAATTTATTATTCATTTAAACTAAGCTTTAATGAAGTCACGAGTTTAAATATTATTTACTTTGTATTTATTACTACTATTATATACGTTTCACCATCATCATCATTATAAATCAGCCGATGGACGTCCACTGCAGGACATAGACCATTTAACACGGGGGGGGGGGGGACACGGGGTGTGGCACCACCAATCCCTGACTGAAAATTTATACTGAAAAATTCTCAAATCATAGAAAAGCTCAGTAAGTACTTCATAGTCCAACTCATGGTTCGAACCGAGAATCTCGTGATACTAAGTCACGTAGGGTAACTACTAGACCAACTAGAACTATTGAGTTTCGTGCTAATTCCGGTAGCCGGTAATCTTTAGGACTAGTCAAACATGACGTTTTAAAAGTAGCTTTTTAATAAAGCCTACTTAAAATAAATTAATTTTGATTTTCGAAACAGGCACAACAAAAATATATCAGTGTTAGTAGGTACATTAATTAAGTAATTAGTACAGCAAATAGTTGTGTAGTCGAAGCCTAAATGGGACGTCAACTTTGGTGGGAGGGGTTGGGAACACACTCAAACTTTGCGGAGCTATGTGCCTTTTAAGCAATTAAATATTACTTGTGTTGCTAAAGCCAAACTGCTGGAGGAAATCTACATATTTATAAAATTCTTCAAAATATTGCATATATCGCTGCTACTTTCATTCTCTTATCTATTGGATAATTTTATTAACTATTCATATTTTCTACGTAGGTACATACCAGTAGCGAATGCCGTAATTAGCTATGTTATATAAGTGCCGTTGGTGGTGGTTGGTTAGCCTATGTGGCATTACAAGGTCCTAGTTTCAAGTCCTGAGTCATTTTGTATCGATCCATAGCAGCTCCCCAAAACTGACCCTTTAAATCACTGTCATCAATCAATCATCATCGCCGAAACCATACACTCCAGGGGCGGTAGCCCGTATCGAGGCCCTCGATCTACAGGAGCCAGGGGGTATGAAAGCAATATTACAATATTACTTAATCTGGCGGTGCCAGAAAAAAAACTGCAGAAATTACGAAAGTAAAAAAACAATATTTTGTGCTAAAAGAGTTAGGGTAGAGTAAATCAAAAACTAAAGAGATTTGTCTGTTGGGCCCTCAAACTAATTTTGATACAGGGCCCCTATAAGACATGCTACGCCACTGATGCACTGATTTATAAAATTTTCATGCCTACTGCCTACCGTATTTACCTATGGTAGGACGTAGGCAACTGTCGCTCTTGTACGAGAATGTCCTCGCTCGTTTTGACGGCCTCCGTGGTGCAGTGGTTTGCGCGGTGGATTTACAAGACGGAGGAGGTTCGATTCCCCGCTGGGTCGATTGAGGTTTTCTTAATTGGTCCAGGTCTGACTGGTGGGAGGCTTCGGCTAGTTACCACCCTACCGACAAAAATGTGCCGCCAAGCGGTTTAGCGATTAGTTTTTCGGTACGATGTCGTGTATAAACCGAAAGGAGTGTGGATTTCATCCTACTCCTAACAAGTTAGCCCGCTTCCATCTTAGATTGCATCCTCACTTAACATCAGGTAAGATTGTAGTCAAGGGCAAAAAAAAAAAAAAATGTATAAAAAAAATGCTGCTTGAGCCCACTGACATTGACATCAAAGACGAGCTGAAAGGTTTCATACAATAACACAATAGAGAAACATTTTCGTGAAAGTAACGGGAGCTTCTATTGATAGATAAATAAGACGAGATAAGATTGTTCGGTCATTATTGAATCGTAATAAATCTTTGTCCTTGTTCTCGGCGCCAACGGATCTGTTTCGCGGAGATACTCGAACCATTGTCCACGGCCTATTTATAGCGATTTACATCAAAGGAACGAAACAAACAAAGACTAGTCTTAGACCATTAAAAAGAAAAGACCTGCCTCGTAAACCGTTACCGTGTCAAAGGTCAAGAATCAATGATCTAACGCGTTTATAAAAACTGTTATAGAATCGATGTTTCATTGTTGTAATCGTTTTCGTCGTGTAAAGAGCTCCCTAAAAATGCCGGTTTGTGTAGTTGAATGGCATAAAAAATGGCCAAAAACTTGTAGATTAGTAAAAGATGGAGTAACGTTTCATTTGTGAGTAATTCTACCTTAATTTTATCAAATTCGTAATAAAAACATTTTATAAAAAGAATCGATTATTTTGGCGGAACAGCAAAAAATCGATCAAGTAATCGAACATTCTATGTACTCTGTGAATAGTCTAAGCGATGATGTATTCTGTGAATAGTCTAAGCGATGTGTTTGTTATTCTATGTAAAAATTACGCGTGTGTGTATTGCGAGTTAAATTTATAGTTATGTGTAGTGTATAGACACAAAATATATTTAATGGTGTTAAATATTTTCGATGTGTGATTACCTCGTACCTCGTCCCCATCAAAAAACGACAGACTTTTTTGTTGGTGAATTTGGTTGCGAAACAGGTCCATTCTTTTTAATGGTCTAAGACTTTAGTAAAATGAGTGAGTACGCCGAAACCTTACGAAACAATAAAGCATTACTCGTCATTTTACCTACATTTTTTGTCTATCGCCTCCAGAATAATAAGAAATTGTGATTCCTTTATGTTTGTGCGCATAAACATTGTTAAATTAACGCTCAAAAAGAAATATCATTCGGATATTGTTCCAAATTCAAATATATTTTTTCCTAAAAATATAACAAAAGGGAATGGTATTTTAAAAGAATTATAGGTATTCCATCGTTTATTTCTATTTCGAGTTAAGAATTTGAAATGTTTTAAATAAACAATAAAATGCAATGTCGTGTGAAAACCAGTCAGGGGTATTTATTTATTTTATTCACGTAGTTATTTACCGTGGAAGACCCGAGGGAGTTCCCATTCTGGAGGGAACACCGGAATAAAATATAATAAGTATACTTATGTTACTGACTGATAATGTAGCTTTGTTTCAGTTGTAATAGTCGTGGAATCGTAAAAAAAAATACATTCGGAATTTTAATATTAGTATATAAATAACCTACGTCAAACTTTACTCTTTTATAATATTAGTATCCTACTGATATAAAACATCCAAACATCCATACAAACTTTCGTGCTTATAATATTAGTATCCTACTAATATTATAAGCACGAAAGTTTGTATGGATGTTTGGATGTTTGTTAGTCTTTAATGCCGCAACTATACTGAATTGATTTGGTTTTATTTGGAATGGAAATAGATTTCTGTCTGGATTAACATACAGGCTACTTTTCATCCCACAAAAATCCATGGTTCCCAAGGGATTTGTGAAAACTAAATTCAATGTGGACGAAGTAGCGGGTGTCCGCTAGTGGATTATAAAAAGGAAAGATTTGATTGTCTGTTTGTTTGCATTGAATAGGGTCCGAAATTGTGAACTAATTGAAAAGAAAATCACTGACGGGAAGCTTACTAACCCCGGGTGCTATAGGCTATATTTTATCACCGTATTCCTTTTTTTTTGTTTCAGGGGGGGAAATCTCTTTGTGACCCCGATACCCGAGTTACTAAAACCCCCTCGGTGGCCAGCCTCAGTGCATATTGGGATGATCCGGGACCTCTTTTGAACTCGCCGGTGCACCCGTTGCACTACGCTTCTAGTGTTCGTCTAATATATATATATATATATATATATTTTATGATGTCATACCACGGGAACGGGAACTACGCGGGTGAAACTGCGTGGCGTCTACTAGTCTGAGCTGCTAGTCTTAGACAAGTATGACTTCAAAATGTGTCTTAGGTTAACTAGTTTAGTTCGGATTGTACAAAATCACAGCATTTAACATTAGTTGTATACCGCATTAGTAAACATAAATAACAGACTTAATGCCGTAGTTACAACAATTTGAAACGTACGTGGGAACTGCGAACACTATTTTCAGTTAATTAGTAAAACGACAACATTGGTAAACATATCTCGTATTAAATAAACAAACGCTTTATTGGTATTAATTATATTAATTACCTAACGAAGTGTGAATTAAATGACGTGTAATTATTTACTTTGTCGGTGTTTCAGCTATTGAGTTGTGTATTAGGTATATTCTGATTTTATTTGTTGATCACTGGGATGATGTTAGTAATACAACCCAGTAACAGGTAATTGGTAATCGTAACCTATTTATACTACAATGCTCTATAATATATTTATACTGTTAGTTCAATCAGGGGCGTAGCCAGTGTCGTAACTATTATTAACTCTTGCGCGCCTTAAAATTTACTTTCAAAACCCCATGTTATTTCATTAAAACCAAACAGAGCAGGAAACAATATGATTTCATTGTATACGAGTTTTTGGCATTTGGGGCACACGGTTCTTTTTTTTCAAGTGATAAAGTTCTTTTTTTTCAAGTGATAAAACACGAATTGCGTTTGGCGTTTTAAAGAAATAATTACAATGCTCTAGAGTAGTTCGTCTGAAGGCATAAACGAGGTGGTTCAAAAGTTGGCATATGCAGGCGCCTGGCGTATGGCCAAGCTGATACACGCTAATTCAATATTGTTTTGTTGCCTACAAACTGCATAATATATGTGTGTACACAATCAATTTAACCTACATCCCAATCAGTCTGAACTGAACTTGAATACGCCCCTGGAATATTAATAGGCGCTATATTTGTTAGTACTTTACGCAAACAAGTGTTTATTTACGACTAAATTTAAAATAATTGGACCTTTCAGTACTTAAAAAAAATAATAATGATATTAATCTCTTATCATCAAGATATACCTACTTCTTTAAAATATGTCTAGAGTACTTGTAAGGTGTAGGAATCGACATTTTGATTACGTAAATATATATACACGCAAAGAGAATGCCAATATAAATTACTGTCTAGAGTTATTAAAGCTACTATGAAATGAAGACAATTCTCTAACTATTCTCTAATGATATGAATGAGTTAAGATGGAAAACGTTAAAATCATACGTAATATAAACATATGATTATAATACATATATGTATATTAAACGCAAGCCTATTAAACCCCTAACTTAACGCAGAATAGATAAAAAGCATGAATTAAAGATCTTTTAAGACATTTAGTGTGGATAACATTCCTTTCAAAATGGCGTGAGCAACAGATTACTTAGGCACATCACACATCTATTTTGTGAGCTCAACTAAAGAGGCGATGGCGTTGGCCTACGCTGGCGCCGGTCATCCATCTCCCTTAAATGTCGTTCCGACGCCAACGTTGCGCCGCCTTTCAGAGCTCCATACCTACGGGTACATGAGGTGTAAATAAACTTCCCTGGCACTACACACTGTGATTCATGAGAACCCCGCTAACGTTATTTCCTTTTTTGAATTACCTTTTCATATTATGTAAATATTTTCTCGTGCATTAATTCTATTTATTTCAGAGTAAGTTGGGTTCATCATCGTCATTAGCAGCCTACGAGTATTTTAACGTCCTATTACTTGGTCAGTGCTCTCTCCTTATACTTAACTAGGATACGCCAGTTCCCGTGAGAATACGGGGATATAATATAGCCTATAGCCTTCCTCGATAAATGAGCTATGTAACACTGAAAGAATTTTTCATATCGGACCAGTAGTTCCTGAGATTAGCGCGTTCAACCAAACAAACAAACAAACTCTTCAGCTTTGTAATATTAGTATAGAAGGGATATGCACTATTTCAATGCGGATTGGGGGGCTGAGTTAGATAAGCTTACACTGTTTATAACCCTTAGAAGGGCTTAACGAATCCGAATGAAATTTGGCACGTGGAATATCTGGAAGTGCAAAACGACTTGTTATGCCGATTTTCCCATTGGTATCACACACGGGTACGTCTACTATAGTACTCGAGTACTCGGGCCCGGTTCGGTTTTAAATAATTCAGGTAATCTATAATTAACTGTTCCATTAACTATATTATTCGCTAGATTTTCATCCTCCTCCTAACAAATTAGCCCGCTTCCATCTTTGACTGCATCATCACTTGCCGTCCGGTGAGATTGTATTCAAGGGCTAATTTGTAAAGAAAAAAAAAAGATCGCCGCCAACTAAGCGATAGTCAACTCATACTTACTGCCGTTTAGGTAGCCGCGACCCTACCGCGGACATAGTCAAAGGCATCGCCCGAATCGTCGCGCTCAAACGCTAAATGCAGCTAGGGTAACCACCCACTTCCCCCTCCCATGCTTCAGTGGCTTAGTCCCACATCTGCCACCGCCGGGCTTTCCACAAGCGGGTTTAACCCGGCGTAGACATCTTGCATCGATTCCCCCGGTCTATTAGGTCTTCGGGTATACAGACAACCCAAAGAACCTGACCGTTTTCATGGCAGGCGTCAGAAACCGCAGTAGGGAGGCATAGACCTCGGAACAGTTTCCCCACACCCCGACGCGTGTGAGAGAAGCATGTAGGTAGTACTATATTCTTCTTTTTAGCCTTAGGGTTAATTTACACGAGCGGCAAGTCTACCGACGACCGCAGTCGACTGCAGTCGACGATGTCTCACGACAACGGTCACCGACTGAAGTCGACTCCTGTTGGCTGTCACCGAGACGTAGTTGACTGCAGTCGACGACGTCTCACGACGACGGTCACCGACTGAAGTCGACTCCTGTTGGCTGTCGCCGAGACGTAGCTGACTGCAGTCGACGACGTCTTACGACTTACAATGCTGCTTCAAATATCAAAGACAATAAATAATATCAAAAATTAATTACATAGCAGATTTAATAAATAATATCCGTTGTCATAACCAAATATAGGTCTCCCATACAAGTACTGCAGCGACCATTTACAACTATGATAAACGAGTATGCGGATATTGTTGTTTCAGTCGATAGAAATTTTACGTTTAGACTTTACATACGATATTGTTATTGTATGAAGCCATTTATCTCTAGTAAATGCTGTTTCGACGCCAACACTACATTGGTTCACGCTATTCTCTACTAGGCGCTACTAGACGTAAATATATTACCCTGCGAAATTGTGATAATGTTATTTCCTTCTATCCTTTGAAATTTCGTGTTCGCATAATTGCAATGTTAGTTTCTATTAAATGCTATTATGATATTTATATCCTACTATCCTATCCTACTAATATTATAAACGCGAAAGTTTCTATGGATGTTTGGATGTTTGTTACTCTATAATGCCGCTACTACTGAAGCGATTTAGAATGGAAATAGATTTTACTCTGGATTAACACATAAGCTACTTTTTATCCCGAAAAAATCCATGGTTTCCCGAGATTTGCAAAAACTGATGATGTTGATTATATGAATGTTTGTTACTCTTTCACGCTTTAACAACTGAACCGAATTAGCTGAAATTTGGTATTAAGATATATTATAGCCTGGATTAACACATAGACTACTTTTTATCCCGGAAAAATCCATGGTTCTCAAGGGATTGGTGAAAAACTAAATTCCACGCGGACGAAGTCACGGGCGTTTGCGATTTTCTCATAAATTTCACAGTATTATTTTATTGCGGCGAATTTTGTGGTTATTATTATATAGGCGCAGAATAGAGAATGAGACAGAATGAATCTTTGCAAGACGCGGTGAGGACGGCGAAACCCTTAAAAAAGAAACAAACGTCTCCTTGACATCCGCATATACAAACTTTTTTCATAATTAATAGAGATTTAACACTAACAACAATTACGTGAATTAATATCATAGTAGAATAATAATCAATAATTACCAAATAAAAAGACTACTTGTGGTTTTCGTAAGAAATAGGAGAATCTTTTTTTTTTTTTTTTTTTTATTCTTTTTTTTATTCTTTACAAGTTAGCCCTTGACTACAATCTCACCTGATGGTAAGTGATGATGCAGTCTAAGATGGAAGCGGGCTAACTTGTTAGGAGGAGGATGAAAATCCACACCCCTTTCGGTTTCTACACGGCATCGTACCGGAACGCTAAATCGCTTGGCGGTACGTCTTTGCCGGTAGGGTGGTAACTAGCCACGGCCGAAGCCTCCCACCAGCCAGACCTGGACAAATTAAGAAAATCTCAATCTGCCCAGCCGGGGATCGAACCTAGGACCTCCGTCTTGTAAATCCACCGCGCATACCACTGCGCCACGGAGGCCGTCAAAAATCTATACGTGAAGTATTTTTTTCCAAGGTTTAATTAATTAATTTTAATTAATTTTTTGAAGGTGGTTTAATTTGTTACGAGTGTCTAGTAAGTATTACTCAGTTACGTAAGTACCTACCTTCGAGTACTATTGTATTTTACGTTTATGTGTATTGACTATTGAACCAATTAGGTACGCAGAAAAGCTGGTTAAATAACGTAAAATGTAAGTAAAATCAATAAATTTCACTCAGAGCTCAAACGTAGTCGTCTCCTTATCTATACTAATAATAATAAAAAGAGGTAAAGTTTGAAATATTGTAGGGGGTAATCTCTGGATCTAGTGAATCGATTTTGAAAATTCTTTTACCATTGAAGAATTTATTTACGAGTGTCATAAGCTATTTATTTTAGCCCCGTATTGTAAACGAGAACGGGAAGTAAGCGGGTGAATCCGGGGCGTTGGTTAATATACATATCATAAGATTGCTCGCTGCGTTACAGAACAGATTTATGATTAGCGACATGGGTTCGTGGGTGAAATATTCCGATATATTCACGTGATTTATTTCATTATAACTGAGATTAAAAAGGCGATGATGCAGAGTCGGCATACATCTTCGTTATAAGTCGTGAAGCTCTTCGTGCCGCATCGCACTACCCTAGCAAGCCGTAATATACTAACGTGCACTACCGTGATACATGGGTGCACCGATAATATTATTTCCTTCCTTCCTTTGAATTTTCACGTTTACGTTTTATATATGAGTATATTATTCTCCTTTGAATTTATCGCATGGAATATTTTTTTAGTAGATACTTACTTTGTGTGAAATTTCAACACAGAGGCTATTATTGTATATAATTGTATTTTTATGCTCTCCTGAAAAAAACGTAAATTACATTAGTAGTAGTAGTATATTTAGGTAAAATTTGTATTTGGTTGGTCAACAGAGCCAACAAAAAACCAAACCGACTTAGATTTTTTTTTCATAGTAGATCATAATTGATGAACCAACTTTATGTTTCTCTTGATGGTAAGTAAATAATCATCGCCAATAACCAACAAAACTTCACATGCCATGCTAGAAACATGTGCTGCAATGTGCTGCTATGTGTTCACTAACATGAGCATATACGTAACGTAACGTAACGTAACGTAATGTTACTGTCGTCCAGTCAGTGCTTGGTGGTAGAAATAAGCATGGTAGTACTTCTCGGGACGTGCAAAGTGACTATAACAAAAGGCTCTACTATTTACTACCAATGATGTTAGAAGAAAAAGAGGTAAATAGGTTACATAAACCACATTCGATGTTTACAACTGGCACACAAAAAATATATCAGCGGCGTTGTCAACGGCGCGATGACAGTGCGGCGACTGAGCTTAGGTTTGCTAATTAGCATCGTTTTAATGTGCCACTTGTGGTCCGCGTATAACCTATCTACCCCTTTTTTCTTCTTACATCATTGACTATTACTATTTAGTATACTAAGCCTGAAACCGGTACCTAAGTGGCACAAGCATGCCTTTTTAATCTAGAGATACATTTTGTTTCTTTAGCCGTGGAGACCCTTGGGCCATGGAGTCGCAGTGCCAAAGCAATTCTATGAATTATTTCACCGCGGCTAGTTTGCCTTCATCGGTGACAGAAAGGCTGACTCATTCTTTGCGCAAAGGCTCAGCCTGGCTGTACGCGGAAATGTAGCCAGTATTCATGCCATCACATCATACAGATAATTTAGCTTGAGTTACATATTGTATTCTTTCTCATTAAAAAAAAATACCTGTGGCACGCGGGGACTGCCGCGGTTAAGCTATTGCATTGCATTTTTTATCAACTTGGGTAATTACGATTATTTTTATTTATTTCATTTATGTTGTTTTCCTTTAGAAAATAATAAAAATAAAAGAATAAAAATGTCTTTACGTTCAGCTGGAATCGAATCGATTTTTTAATAAATGCCCCTTATTTTCACATCACTTGTCCAGTTGAGTCGATATGATAACGTCGAAATGTTAACTTGATGCACGGCTTGGGTGTTAGGTTTATTTTCGTTACGAAATTTCTTGATTTGATCGATAAAAGCTATGCAATTTTATTTTATATTTTATGTTATATTATTAGCCAGGGTAACTATTTAATCGTGTAGTTTCTACGAAGTTTATGCTTAACTAAGTTTCCAACCCGAGTGTGACGCCGATGTTAGGTAGGTTACACTTGGTTTCAAAGGCGGGATTGCTGGACAGGTCGGTACTGGGTATACAATTACGCTCCGTACAAAAGCTTACTACGTTTTAGTGTTACTGTGTGCTTCGCTGTTTCACTTTGCACTCGTAAACAAATAGAGAGCTAATTGGATTGGAGTGCCCTCTCTAGTTTAATAGATATATGTATCTTGCAATTTGTATTTATTACCCCATATCTATACTAATATTATAAAGCTGAAGAGTTCGTTTGTTTGTTTGTTTGATTGAACGCGCTAATTCTTTCTGTGTTATATAGTCCATTTATCGAGGAAGGCTAAAGGCTATATATTATCCATGTATTCCTACGAGAACGGGAACCACGCGGGTAAAACCGCGCGGCGTCAGCTAGTTTTATATAAAATAACTACCAAGTATGACTGATTTTTAATGCCTGAATGACTATACAATGGGGATGATGACTAGGTTTGAATATATTGATTTTTATGATACATTCGGATAAATAGGGTCAATGTTAACTAATTTATACATAAACAGCAAAGATTGCCTGGATATTTGTTAAATAAATAAGATTATAAAATTTCAAAATCTATTAAAAATCTTTTATAGTAATTAGATGAAAATTCATACAGTTTTAGCTTCCTTACATTAAATGTGTCATTTTTCAATAAATGAACAATAAACATAAACTCACAAATAAAAAATATATAAGTAATTTTGTTTGAACGTCCGTACAAATCTAACGATCATTATGACCTATGACGTCATTAAATCGTATCATTTTATATAGGGCGTTTTTTAGGGATCCGCGGCAGCGCCGCAAATCTGACTCTTTAAATCCCTGTAGCTCTGAAAGTAATGATCGCAGATACCCTGTTACTTTAACAAAATTGCTTTATTATTAGCATACTCTTGATTTATATACAATTTAGAAGACTGTCATCATCCCTATTGAACGTTGTAGAGTCTACAATTTCATACTCGTATTCTGAGGAAGATTGATATGAATTTGTCCCATATGGGTGGTGTTGTTGCTTGTTTTTGAAGGTGTGTTGAAATTGGCAAACTTCAAATAATTTTTTCATAATATATTTCCCAAAAATAGCGCTTCTTTTTAACAATACCTAAGAAATATTATTGTGGTATCTGTCTGTAGGTAATTTCAAAATAACTGTGTTTTCTCGTGTTCATAGTTACGCTAACAATCATTCTGTCTGTCTGTCTGTCCAGGCTAATCTTTGGAATGGATAAGCCGATTTTAATGGGATAGAGACACAATTTGAATTAAAAAAAATTGTCATAATCATGCAAATCATGTATGACTGTATGTAAATATCCAAGGGTTATATAGTATATCATGAATTTGCTTATTTCTATAAAGGATTTAATTAATAATAATGAAGTATCTTATAATCCATTAAATATCTTTGTTTACCAAAACGCTCATTAGCTTATTATCTTTTGTTTTATCGTGTATGGAATATAAAGCCCTCTTTTGTCGGGCTATGGGCCCCATTGTGTTGAGATAAAATATAGCACACTGCGTGTAAATGATTGATAGTCTACGATAATGGTTTATATAAAGGAGCCTTATGGTACACAGCACTGACTCAGTCATTATTAACAACCCATATTCGGCTCACTGTTGAGCTCGAGTCGCCTTTCAGAATGAGAGGAGTTAGGCTTTAGTCCACCACGCTGGCCCAATGCGGATTGGCAGACTTCACACACGCATAGTTTTAAGATATGCAGGCTTCCTTGCGATGTTTTTCCTTCATTTGAGACACGTGATATTTAATTACTTAAGAGGAAAGGCCTTCGATTCGGAGAGCGTAGGTTCGAATCCGATCCGGGGCACGCACCTTCAACTTTTCAGTTATGTGCATATTTACCTCCTTGCTAATATTTATAAACGTTTGGACGATATTGATGGGTACAGGTAACTAATTTACGAGTAAAACAAGCTTAGTCTAAATCAAATATTTTAGCTTATCTTCTTGTATTTCATCTCAACACCTAATATAAAACTTACTACTATATATACTACTAATAATATATAATAATAATAATATATAATAATAATAATATATAATTAATAACCTATATACTTTCCATAGACAGTATTTTTTACCATCCACTTTGAAAATTTTTAAAGTTCTTGTTTCGCAAATCAGCTGTTCGAAGTTTTATCTCACCATTTTAGCCCCTATGAATATTCAAGTACTCTGTAAGCCATTACACCACTTTTGCTGTATCATGAGGAAAAGCAATTTTACCGAGCGAAATACTTTAGTATTTTTGCTTTTATTTTAAATGCTTGCATTATACTTTTTAATTAATTTCATTAAGGACAACTGTTTTTCTATAATTGTGTAAAATCTGCTACTTTCTTAAAATTAAGTTTTTAAATGTATTTTATAAATTGCTGCCCGTTTGTTCAAGATAATTAGGTTTCTGTATCCATGTAAAGAAGCTTTCAATTTTATGTTTATACTAACAAACACTAGAGCACAAGGACGATAAGCTAGTGGCCTACTAATGAATGTTTATCTAAAAATCTAAAAGCGAAAGGTCGAAATAATAAAAATCACGAAATCTAGAAAACCGCTTGTCATAGGAATATGAAATTTGGCAGGGAAGTAGTTTATAGTTAGTAGACATTCGCTTAGGACGGATTTTGGGACAGGGCTGCATTAAGAAGGTATAAGGGCGGACGAAGTCGCGGACGTCCGCTAGTTATTTGTAAGTCTCGGTTGGTGTCAGCTACAAAAACATACCTACTGTTTGCAGCAATTATGAAATTTTGAAATTTTTTGAGTGTTTGATTGACTCTCTCTCATTGACTGCCGATTTTAATTTTGGCTTCCGTGTCGGTATCATAAGTGGGTAGTCATAAAATATTGAGTTGTTATCGTTTCATGTCGACATATACGTGACCCACTCATCAAAATATATCAGAGAAAAGAAAATTAATTGATATAAACCGAGTTATATATTTTGTGAAGTCGTCATACAATTTGTTCGCAATGCGAAATAATTGGGTATTACTTGATGCTTGACCTTTATGTGAGTGGGCATATATGAGTATTGTATTTTATTGCTGAAAATATTTATATGTTTAATGGTCATAGACCTTAATAAATGTTCTAATAAACCTTATAGTTCAAATATTAATAAATGTTTTAAATATACTTGTTACTACTTAAAAATAATACTTGCATTTTTTAAATCATTTTTAACTACAATATGACATTTACATTGACTTTTTTTAAATCATTTTTAACTACAATATGACATTATTTAAATAGACTTTCGATCTATGAGTAGGCTTATGCGCTGTTTCGGTTTTGGTTTTATTTGTTACGAAGCAATATCTATATACCAATACAGGTTACTGATATAACTTCGTGACAAATAAAATTATCTCTATCTAGAGATAATACTATATCTAGGTACAATTTTTACTATATTTCATGTAGTTTAAAGGTATACCTATAGATAATAATAATATATCTAAGGAATTCTAAGCAGCTTGTAAGCCAAATCTACATACTTGAGTACACATGAATATTCAGTAAAATAGTCATTGTTTGAAGGAATTTCGCTTGGAATTCCTAGTATCTGTGACGTTCATCAAGACAAAGTGTGGTTTAGAGATATTATTATAGTATCTAATTTTACTAGTAGGTACTTAGAAAGTAACGGCTACCGTGGCGCAGTGGCATGCTTGGTGGATTTTGCAAGACGGAGGCCCTGGGTTCAATTCCCGGTTGGGACAATTGAGGTTTTCTTAATTGCTCCAGGTCGGTCGTGGCTAGTTACCAGCCTACCGGCAAAGACGTATCGCCATGCGATTTAGCGTTCCGGTACGAGCGAAACCGAAAGGGGTGTGGATTTTCATCCTCCTCCTAAGTCAAGTTAGCCCGCTTCCATCTTAGATTGCATCATCATTAACCATCAGGTGAGAGAGGAGAGAAGAGCTAACTTGTAAATATTAAAAAAAAGTAGTGTAATAGTAGTAAAGCTCTCTGTGAGAACTTTTTTGTTCGGGACTCTTTTGTCCCGGGAAGCACTACGACCAAGCTTATTTTCAGCGTCGAGTAGTGATCTAAAAGAAAAAAAAGTTAAAAATAAACCGGACAAGTCTCACTAGCTCATCGAGCGTTCCGTACTTTGTAATTAGTTGATCAGTACTTTTAATAAAGGCTATATTTTTTGTAATTTAATTACAAATTAATAGTTTCAGATTTTTTCCTATTCGGTATTGGACAGTATAACTCGATACCTTCCTCCCCGAGATAAATGGTCTTGACCGATAGACATACAGAAAGATGGACAACAAAGTTATCGTATAAGGTTTTTGTTTTTGTTTTTAGATATGGAACCCTAAAAAGTTAAAAAAACAAAGAACCAGTTTTATATTTTTATTTCATGATAGGCAGGCACAGTAAAACAGAATGAATGAAAATAATTTAATAATCTTTTCAGGAAAATAAAACGCAAATTTTGTATTAATTAAAATAAGCGAAGTGTATTGCAGTTTCGCGGTGGAACTAAATTGATGCAGGAATAAAATAAAAGTGTATAAAAGGTGGGGATGTCGCGATAAAATAAATGGTTGGGAACGAAGAAATTTATTGCATTTTGCAGTTAACCACTGCTTAATACAAAAAATATTTAAAACGGATACATAAACATCTGATTTCTATATACTCTCAATGCTAATAATATCTGTACCTATAGAATATTATGTCCAAAATTGTTTACATATTATTAATATTGTCTTTGACTAGTGGGAGGCTTCGGTCGTGGCTAGCTATCACCCTACCGGCAAAGTTTTTTTTTTATTCTTTTACAAATGGTATGATGGTGTAGTCTTAGATGAAAGCGGGCTAACTTGTTAGGAGGAATGAAAATCCACACCCTTTTCTGTTACCGGAACGCTAAATCGCTTGGCGGTACGTCTTTACCGGTAGGGTGGTAACTAGCCACGGCCGAAACCTCCCACCAGCCAGACCTGGACCAATTAAGAAAATCTCAATCTGCCCAGCTGGGGATCAAACCCAGGACCTCCGTTTTGTAAATCCACCGCGCATACCACTGCGCCACGGAGGTCGTATTCGCTAGTGATTGATACTTACTTTGAAGTTGGTAACATGCAATTTTGAAAAAAATCAGTAAAGGCCTTTTATTAATTCAAGCACAGTAACATTTATATAAAAAATAAAGTAAAGCTACCTACTTGATAATAACCAATAGAGATGAAGCAAACAAAACTCCGATTAAATTTCCAAGGGACCGGAAATTGAACTGCACCGGATGTCGTCGAACCGGAACAACGTACGACAGAGAAATGGCTTCCGCCCGAGGTGGGCCATTTTTATTATTCTCAGCTTTCTGTTTGCTAAAGCTTCGTTTTTATTTAAGGTTATACCTGAAAGACCAAGATTCGACTGGATTCGACCGGAAAACAGTCTTGAAGATTGACATTTCTATTTACGAGTGTAAACAGAATAACCATGTCCTTTGAATCAGGAGAGCGGTATAGCCGTCGACATACTGTATAGACTTCATTTACATTTCATAAAAACGGCGAACAAAAGTTGTTTCCAATGCTAAGCAACTATTTGATAAGTTTTAATATAACCTTCTGTCAGTTCATTGAGCCGAGCGAATAACAGTGATCATCGCGTTTATGTACCGTAGGTACAAGGTATGTTGGCTAAAGTTTTGCTATATTAAGGTCGTAGCTCATTAGAGCCACCCGGGACTCGACCCGCACCGCCTCGCCTCGAGTGGTTAGTATTTTTCGTAAATGGATTTGTATGGGCAATGGGCATGCGCTCGAACATCAGCAGCATCAACATCGCCGGATCGCCTCGCTCGCGAGGTGTCGACGCGCACCTGTCGACTACTAGTTGACGCCTAGCGACGAGGCGGTGCGTGTCGGGCCCCGAGTGGCTCTAATGAGCTACAACATTATGTTAGGAGCATGTGCTAAAATTTTTCAGATTTTGCATAAAACAAAGAAGGTATGCATAGGTCTCCTTCTAATCATAATCATCATTAGCAGCCGATGGACGTCCACTGCTGGACATCCCTTTGCATGGACTTCCAACAACAAACAAAACGGTCTCAAGCCGCCAGAATCCAGCGGCTCCCTGTTTCTACTCTTAAAATAATAATATAGAGAGGTTTATTGACAGCTACTTTGCCTCAAAAAGATAAACGAAGAATACAGCACAGTCCCGCGAAAAGTAATATTTTAGCAATTAAGATAAATGGTAAAAATGAAGTAAAGAGATTTTTTGTAGCTGCGCTGTTTAAAAAGCTTCCGGAGCAGCTTTTATTTACTTTTATATTTTTATCTTTCTTAAAAATGTCGTATATTTTACTTGGCAATTACACTTATGATTTCATTGTTGTGATGAGAATCTTGCAATTTGAATTATTGATCTGTTCAATATGAGAATTCAATCATTCAGTAAAAAACATCACTCTACCCCAAAATGATTAAAATATATGGAGTTGTTGACAAATATATATTCTTTTGTTGGAAAAAAATCAAACATTATAAAATAATCATGCAAAAGCGGCGTTTTTGCATCAATCAATCCCCGGATGACAGAACAACGTAGAGCAGGATAAGCAAAACCATAATCTATACTAATAGTATAAAGCTGAAGAGTTTGTATGTTTGTTTGTTTGTTAGAACGCGCTAATCTCAGGAACTACTGGTCCGATTTCAAAGAGATGTTATACAGAAGGTAACTTTTCATTTTATTACAGATTATAGTTATATAAGCGACGCAGAGGATTATTCACATAAAACACAATGCAATTATGTTGAATTATATTATTGAATTACCATTGTCATGAAAATACAAAAATGGATTAAAAATTTTCAACCTAACATAATTATATAACCCATGCGCATCAACCTGACACCTGGTTACCAAATAAATCCATATGAACACAGTACAAACATGATTCGAGCCAGGTGTCAAGTTAATCCGCACGAGCTGTAGCTTGTTTGCTAGCTACGAAATATTCCTAATAGATATAATGTACTAAATGTTTGTAATTTACACGCCCCGACTACAGAGTATGAATAATAAATGCAGCACGAGCCAGCAATGGCGGCCACTTTTAATTTTTCATCATTTACATGAATAAGTAATTTGAGAGGGACGAATTTATTATGAGATTTACAAAATTAATGTTAAGAAAAATATTTGCCTTGCTAAGAAAATATATTATCACCACCGTCCTCTCACTATTATTGTACAAGTGCTTCTTAACTTAAATCGTTTTTATGTTATATGAAAATGTTTATTTTTACAAATTTAGATACTTTTATTTATAATGCTTGGATATAATCTGATTGTGATTAATCGGCCGTGAAGAGTTGGCTATAAAATTAAACAAAACAGGTCTATTTCATAGTATAAAATCTAAAATGTTGTTTTAAATGTTGTCTTCCAAGCTAAATGACTATATCATATCAACTTAGCACATCAAAAAAATCTAAACAGCTCAAACAAAATTATATACAGTTCGAACAAAGTGTATCTCCTTGATACAGATCAATCTAGTTTAGAGACTACAGGCAATCAAACACTTGGTTTTTGGTTAATAAAGATTTTAATTTATTTATCAATTTATTTATTTACTTCGCAGGCGGACTATTTCGATTTTTTTGATGAGAAGTGTATTATTATTTGTAAAGTGTGTGCTCATAAAAAGCCGCGAAGATTTACTTTTCAAACCGCAAGAATTTTTTTGCTGCCTTTACATACTCTTAATAAATGTGCTGCTTTTATTAATTCCAAATGTACATAAACGTGTTATATGTGAATAAAATCATAAATACGATACGCTTATCTGGTAAAGTGCAAAAAAGTTTTTATAAAAGAAGCAATTCGATGCGATTTATTTCATTACAATAATGGAAGAAAAGTGTTGTTTTTTTCTCTTCTACGTTATAATATTGAAACAGGTCAGGCGTGCATCAAATGAGGCATGCTCCGAAACTTCCACCGAACAGTGAAAGTCAATTGAAACTGGGAACTTTTTCAAAAGCTCTCTGAAATGATCCTTTATGTTTGGTTAAGTTGATCGAATACACTTTTATCATGCTAAGGAGGGTGAGCGTGCCCTACTTGCAACGTAAATCGGCTGATACGTTGACCCAGTCACTTACTGGATTACATCGAATATGGACTTTTTTAACCCACGACGCAAAAAGAGGGGTGCTATAAGTTTGACGTGTCTGTCTGTCTGTCTGTGGCACCATACCTCCCGAACAGATAAAGTAAAGTTTCAATGTAGTTTATTTTGTATTACTTAAAGGTGACTTACATGCGAGTGTCTTTAGACATGTGTGATGAAAATCGGTTGAAACATTTAAAAGTTGTGGGGGTGAAAGTGGGGAAGAATAACCGAATGTCTGCAAATCTCGAGTGAGGTCTAAAATGTCACAAAAACTTAAAACCATAAGCTCAGTTTAGCAAAATCTGTTGAATAGTTTACAAGATCTAAGAGACTATACAGCGGTATCGACTTCTATTTATACTATGTACCAAATGATTACTAATCAGTACCTAATGATTACCTAGTTTAGCTAATCATTCATTAGCCTAAACTAGGTAACATAGACTGGTATAACAGTTTGCACGTTAAAGAAAACGTGCATCAAGTGAGTTTAATTACCGAAGCCGGGCTAGAAGCGGCTGTGTATTAGCATAACGGTTTTGCGGCTTCACCTAACATAATTGGAACAATTTGTTTGATATTACTATACACTTTAGGAGCGGAGTTTACAACATAAAGTCGCGATTAATTTGTAGATGTATAAGGTTACGTAAATATCCCTATGAAAATCCTATCCTACTAATAATATAAACGCGAAAGTTTGTATGTTTGTTTGGATGTTTGTTACTCTTTAACGCCGCTACTACTGAAGCGATTTGTCTAAAATTTGGAATGGAAATGGATTTTACTCTGGAATAACACATACTTTTATCCCGGAAAATCCATGGTTCCGGAGGGATTTGTGAAAAACTGATAATATTGATGGTATGAATGTTTGTTACTCTTTCACGCCTCGGCTACAGAACTGAATCATCTGAAAATTGAAGCAGAGATAGATTACAGTCTAGATTAAGACATAGGCAAATTTTTTTATCCAGGAAAAATCCATGGTTCCCAAGGGAGGGCGAGGAAAAACTAGTACGAAATAATAGCCCGCTAGAACGTAATAATAAGTTATTATATAAAAAGGTTTTCATAGAAACAATAATATTGGCATTTCCGGCAGTGTGGCCGACCATATAATTTTAACAAATTAAGTATTTTATAATCTACCAATCCGCATTGGGTCAGCGTAGTGGACTTTTGACCAGACCCCTCTCATTCTGAGTGTTACGAACAAAGTTGCCAAGCTATAACTAGTTTTAAAAGATGTTTTTAACCCTACACACAACGGTCACAAGTCCGGGACTTCGCTCAGGGTTATTCTGTGCCACTCGCGGGGCTTATTGGTAACATTCTTAGTGTTAATTGTTAATTAAAACCTGGTAGGTTACCATCAATAATCGTTTTTTTTTCTTTAAATCCGCTTCGTGGAGACATACACACACACTATAGTATACAAATAATAATAAATATCGTGTAATAAATATAGATAGGCGTTTTATAAAAGCTAGGACACAGAGATTTCATATTCGTGATTCAGACTGCGGAGTCAGCAAGCGGAAAATAGCTCCTGCCTCTAACTTGCACGCTACGTGGCTTCTGAGATTGACTCAAGTTTATAATATAAATAAATAATACATACTTAAACCATTATGTACATATTAGTTGTATGCAACTTCAATATGGAGTGGGGCATATTATATTTCTATTTTAATGTTTTCGAAAAGCCCTTACCTTTTATTTAGTTTTTTTTATTCTTTACATGGTAGCAATTGTCTAAAATGTCACCTGATAGTAAGTGATGATACAATGACGGCTTCCGTGGCGCAGTGGTATGCGCAGTGGATTTACAAGACGGAAGTCTTAGGTTCGATCCCCGGCTGGACCGATTGAGGTTTTTTTAATTGGTCCAGGTCTGGCTGGTGGGAGGCTTTGGTCGTGGCTAGTTACCACCCTACCGACTAAGACGTACCGCCAAGCGATTTAGCGTTCCGGTAGGACGTCGTGTAGAAACCGAAAGGGGTGTGGATTTCATCCTCCTCCTACAAGTTAGTCCGATTCCATCTTAGATTGCATCATCACTTACCATCAGGTGAGATTGCAGTCAAGGGCTAACTTGTAAAGAATAAAAAAAAATGCTAAAATGGGCTAACTTGTTAGGAGGAGTATGAAAATCCACACCCCTTTGGTTTTTACATGACATTGTACTGGATCGCTAAATCGCTTGGCGGTACGTACGTCTTTGCCGGTAGGTAATTAGCCACGGCCGAAACCTCCCACCAAAGTTTGTGAATATTATTCCCTCTCCTATACGGATGCAAGCAATTGTTTGGCCCTGCTGTGGGCCGTTAAAATCAAATCGAATCATTATATGAAGTAGAATGTGGTAAACATTTTGATTTTTAAATTATTGAATTACTTAGACATTTAACTAATGTTCGTTATCAACCCATATTTGGCTCACTGCTGAGTCCGATTCTCCTCTGAGAATGAGAGGGGTTAGGCCTTAGTCTACCACGCTGGCCCAATGCGGATTGGCAGACTTTCAACTAATGTAGTATGCCTTTAATCGTAATAATACTCAGTTACTTTTTTAATAAATTTTTAATGGTGTTTTGTATTTTATATTTATATTGACATTGTTAAAAATTAAAAAAAAGAACTAATAAATGAATGAGAGATCTTAGTTACAACATATTTGCCATTTTGACGTTCAAAAGGGTGTTCTTAAAAAGTTTTAATTTTAATTTGCTATACTTGCTATTTTTAATTTAAATAAATACTTTAAAACGAACATTGACTGAAACATCTAAGTTTAAGCTACCATTAGGTTTAAAAGCTGTCACGGTCAGGGTACCACTCAGCCAGTGCGAATTGTATTTCGAAGTTATCCGGAAGTTGTGAAGGCACAAATTCACTGAGGTTGTTACGACTTGAGAGTTGTCCCTCTGTAGTTCAACTCCAACGGGGATTTTGTGGCAAAAAGTCGATTTTCATAAGTTTTAAACAGTTGTGTTGCTATACTAAGTAGGTAAATAAATAACAATTCATTTCGAACAGAGGCTGTTAGTGAATTTTAAGATGCAAGCAGAGAGGCTCAGTTACAAACCTAAAAGCTTTACAAACATATAAATGATTAAAAAACCTATAATCTATATTAATATTTTCATTATCATTTATTTAATTTACAATTTTTTATTTTTTAATACTGTTAATAGTACAAAACAGTATTTAAAAATGTATAAAAAAAATCTACCCTCCCGCTGCGGGCCATATGCGGCCGCCGCCAAAGCAACCGAATGTCAGGGATTCAGAAAAAGGGAGAAACCTCCTTACGCGTTTCAAGAATCACCGCCTTCTATATCCGACCCTTGATCCAGCAGCTAGAGCCCTTTTAGTGAAAGAAGTTTCGTGGCTAAAATGTGAATTAAAATTTACAGCCTTACACAAACGACTATAAGACCGCCATTACCAAATGACAATGAACGCCATAGCTTCGCGTCTTGAGGGCTTATCTCATGAAAAGGACTTTAAGCGAAAGCCTCGGTGTTGCTCGACGCTTTTCGCAATAAAACCATTGATTGGAACAACTAACGGAACAACAATAGTTGACTCAACATTACACATGGCTGTAATCTCGTGAGCAAGGTCTAAGATCCATACTAATATTATTATAAATATAAAGAGGTAAAGATTGTGGTGTTGTAGGGTGTAAGCCCTGTAATCTAAAATGGAAGCCCGCCTCCATTAAATTGCATCATCGCTTACCATCAGGTGACATTGTGGTCAAGGGCTAACTTGTAAAGAATAAAAAAAGGGCCTTCCTTACAATGGACATCCAAGGTTGATTTTAAAAATAATGTAACTCTTTTGCTTTACTTAAAAGTTTAATCAGATAATAATAATTTCATTATAGATAGCGCGACTTCGATCTAGGTATTTACCTTCAGTAATGCCAATATTCAAAATTGATGTATAATCTCTTTAGCATGTTAATTTAAATTGTAATTGATTTTAAAACGTAACCATCGCTCACGTTAACGTTGTACGTAAATGATGTCAGTATAATTAAAGTAAACTTTGAAAATTGTCCCCGTGCTTACCCGGAATGTTTGCCTAAACACGAGCAGAATAGATCGTTACGCTGCGGAATTACCATAAATATTTGTTGTTGGAATATTCCTTGCCTAAACTCAGTAATACCTACTTTAGGAAACATGATGTGTTTATCGCTTTTGCAGCTTCTTTATAAATTACGGTAATCTGAAAGTTATTAGTTAATTTACCTAATATTGATTTGGTCAAAAAAAGACGATTTATTTTACTATTTTCCTTTTTATTTTATTATTTTTGGTAGACCTCATTGATCCGACAAAATACCCTTAAAGATCCGTTTGAGTATAATAGGCTTGGTGACACTTTTATTGAAATGGTTTCAAATTGTTCATTGTTGTTCTACTAGATTGAAAAAAAAATTGACATTTTTTTAGACGTGGATACATGAAACAATCAATTTTTAAATATTTTTTTGACAATACGAGCCAAAACGCTGTCGGCCATGAGGTTCTATATTTTTTCGTTTCATGACGTCACTCAAACATTACAAATCCTAATGTATACTGTGCCCTAACCAAACGGTTTAGTGTTTGTCAATATTACTAGTTATTAGTTTGACGTTTATTCTTATAGTATAACAAGTAACCCTGTGACGTCACTGACAAAATGGACGACAGCGTTTCTGACTTTTGGAAAATTCATGATTTTTAAATTAAGTTTTGTATGAAGTCCATTACTTTTGTTAATTAATGTCGATATATTTCGGACTCTTATTCCTGTACTATAGGGAATTAATATAGCGTTGGATTGGTTCTTTTAACGGATTTCTTTACTGACTGCTTATATGGTTATACTAAAATTATCATTAAAATTACCATAACCACCATATATATGTTGTACTATACGGAATTAATATTGTTTGTATTATATTTGATATGAGTCAACTACCTTATTCTGCGCCTCTGACATGTATGACATAGCATGTATAATCCCAATGTAAGTATTTATTATTTATTTATTTATTGTTAGAGATCTAACGAAAGCTATACAAGCGTGTAACCAATAAAGCGCGCTAATCCAATGTAAATCCGGGCTTTGCGTCTAGCGATTGATTGTCGACCGTCTGTTCAGGTGACGTTATTCCATGAACACCGTTTATTCTAGCAAACGCCCGCCAATCTGCGCATTGTTTAAGCTATTGCATAGCTTTTATCGCGGGCTTTGAGCGCGGCGACCGAATCAAGAAATTCCGTAACAAAAATAAACCTAACACCCCCACTCCGAGCGGCACAGCGGTGCGGCGTTAAAAACCATGCATCGTCTAACATCGATAGGCAGTCTTTGGCACGATGTTTTTTTTTTCAGTTAACTTATTTTGCTTACCAACATTTGATTGATACATTTGGTGAAACAAATTCAGTACGATTCTAGTGTTTGATCATAATTTGTTTAGTGTGGGTATGGGGAACATGTCGGGCATGGTATGTTGAGTGGTATTGCATTCCAAAAGGATTCTTTCAACCTACACACAAGGTCAAAAGACCTGGGACCTGTTCGAGATGTTTTTTTCTACCACAAGATGATGCTACAATTCCTGTCGCAGCGACCGATCGTCGTCGCGCTATTTAAGAAACTATACCTGAATTTATGGTAATTTTATTCACAATACGTAGTCGTATAGACCCTGGATTTCTATTTTCTTATAATAGTAAAGATATATTAGATAACACGAAACTGCACCAGTTGTGGTGCTTACATAGGCGTGGCCTTATTTGACTAACAAATTACTCATCATAGACGTATACCTTCGTCCCTTTGTTGATGTCTGAGCACGTATTTTTATTCAGCGACATGTTAGCACTTGATTGCGAACTCATCTCATAAGAAATTACGCTATGTAAGTTGGCGGCGGCGGTGGCTAATTACAAAGATTTTTTTTGTTATTTACAAGCTTCTATTATACTGAGCTATTCGTAGGAATTAAACCAAAAATAAAATTTTAGATCTGCGATTCTTCTTCTTCTTTTTGGTTATAGCTTAGCATAGCTTCGCGCGTTGAACGATTGAGTCAGTGTCAAGCGTTTAATTTTTTTTAATCTGCGATTTTTTAAGGAAAACTTTGGTGAAAACTCGTACAGTTGTAGGTATTTTATTTTCGAAAGTTCTTGAGAACTTTGATTGTAGATAAGATGTACATACATGTTTCCACAGAACAGGTGCGTTTGTGTAAAACTATAAGCGCGTTAGTAAAGCATAAATTTGCTTGTAAACTTTCTTCTGTCTGTGAGTTGTATTATGCAACGGTTTTTCGGTATAACGGTTTTCATGTCATACATCTGTTAGTTAAAATAATTTTATAACACATTTGCTCGTAAAGTGTCTCTTATTTCACCAATTTCAATATCGTAATGTATCTCATTACACACATGTGCCGTTACGTAATTTAAACGAACGGTACTTTTTTAAAATCTAAGCGAAGATTTTTAGGTCAGGAAAGTTCTCAACGCAAAGATGCAAATTCATTTTCAGAAAGTGTGTTTCCTCACAAATGTGTTATAAAACGTTCTATGACATACGAGCGTTTTGATTTATAGCCTCTGCTTGCTTGTAACCCACGCCTACGGCTATGGGCCGCCAATATCGCCTCGGCTGTAATTTTTAACTTACTGCACTTTTGTCATAATATACAAGTACAGTGAATTTCTGGTGTGCTGACGTCCCTCTAGTTTACACATACAAACGCGTTTGTGCTGTAATTTTACTACTAAACCTTTAAAAGTTACAGCACAAACGCGATTGTATTGTCTTCTACGTAATAAGTAGCTACTAATTGCAGTGAAACGTATGACTCTACCTTTACGCGCAAGCTGTCTCACAAACAACTCAAAGAACCTTTATAAATACTTCCTACATTATATATGTTTCCTAAACCTTTGCAACGAAATCTTCTATCGCGTTTTACAATTCCAAGTTAAATAAATTGCAAGACAGTAAGTACACAAGAGTATTATTGTACAATCTTTATGTATTCAGGTCTCAATAAAGCCACTCTTGGAATACCAAGGCTCCGTTGTTATTTGCCTTGCTTCGATAAACAGGAATCAATGGAAGCAGTCGCTCGGGAAACGTAAACTTAATCATTGAAAACCAACAGCGCAGTATAAACTACAACGGCGGCCATTTCCCGTCGTGGAGAGTTTAACTTGTAAGATATTCAATGGGCTGAGAGAACTTTTATCGAATGTTGGCAGATGAATTCGATTCCGTCCGCGTTGGATTGGTTCTTTTAACGAATTTCTTTACTTACTGCTTATACTAAAATGACCGTTAAAATTACCATAACCAAGGAGTTTTAAATTTATTAATAAGGAAATGTCAAGGTGGTAAAATAATTAACTAGAAGTGATAAAATGATTTTTAATATTCATAAATTTTACGGATTTTGTTTGGGAGTGGGAGTGTTATTTTAGATTAACCTGAAATATAGTCATAAAGTTAGGAACTTATACATGTTTTTAAATTTATTTCACAACTTACAGGGTATGATCCACTTTAAAAAAACATACTACAACAGTTAACTATAGTTGTTATACTATTTTTATTATTTTTTAAGTTCCAATAAGTTATTGTTGTATAAATATCTGCAAAACAATGGGTCTGTAGAAGTAAATATAATATGAACTTTATTTGTAAATATATTTTACTTGCTCATACTCGTATTTCGGTATCAGGCCACAGGCGGGTGTAAATGGAGTCCAATAAACTGCAATATTAACTTCGTTAAATCTGAAGTATTTAAAAAAGCTCCGAGAAAAAAATAGTAAAAGAAAAATATGTGACACACTGGCCATAAGCTACACCTTAAAAATAATAATCAGACAGTCGTTCGGTGAAAAATACGGCTTAAAATTAGAGATAATAAGGTTTATTTTCAAGTGCAGTGTGTGATGTTAATAGTAGCAATTATCGTGGTAACACGGCCTCTGAGGGAGAGTTAATACTCCGTTTTCACGCGAGAGGGTAGTAGTTGGACGTAGCAATGAAAAAAAAATCTAATTAAAACTTCATCTTGTAGCATAATGCAAATGAGAATGAAATTGATGCTCTAAAATTCATAAGCTTCGTACGGTTTCGTAACATAATTAAAATGAAGGCATTCTTGTAAATGAGAAGAAAATATATACAGATTGAAATTTTCATTAGAATTTTCTCGCAACCACGCGGTTTGTAATTTATTCATAAATAATCAAACATCTTAGTAATTAGGTTTATGAATACGTAATGGAAATAATCGTTTTCATTTCCTTTTACTTCATGCTTTTTTGTAATGCATTTTCTTTAATATTGTTTCTGCTATTTACAAGACATGTTATACCCATTAAATTAACAAGCTCGAAGATAAAACTTATATAACAGCAGTTATATAAAAATAAAGTAAAGTCACTTGGTAAATGTATGCAGGTATCCTCACGATGTTTTTCCTTCACCCTATAAGAAATTAAATATCACGTGTCTCAAACGGTATCCTAATAAATTAATTGAATAAAATGTATTTGTCAAGCTTTCTTTTAGCTGTCTAGCTCTAAAATTATTCGAATAAGTTTTAAATAAACATCTATCACGCAATAAGTCTTCAAAACAAAGCTGTTACACAATTAAGTTTTTAATTGTGTTGTGCAAACTTTGAAAGGGGTGAATCAGTGTTTTAAATTGTATAATTAGTTTGTCTTCTTTGTTGACAAACAAAAGACAAAATAAATGACCGCGCCGTTCATTATCATGGCGACACTCGCTATAAAAGATCATAAAAACATTTCCTTTTGTAAGCAAAACGAATTATTCTAATCTAAGTTTTCTTCCCCTTCATCTCGCTAACTGTTGAGATAAGTACGACATAGACGGATCGTGATAACTTAATATAAAATGCATTGTCTTTGTCTGTTAGCTAAGTTATAACTCGGTTTTACGATGGGTGGGAAGTGTTTGTTAGATGTTATTTTTAGTCTTTTGTTAATAATGTTATCTTATATCATAAAACTTTAATTATGAATATGGTTGGTTGGTATAAACCCATATTCGGCTCACTACTGAGCTCAAGTCTCTTCTCAGGATGAGAGGGGTTAGGCCAATAGTCCACCACGCTGGCCCAATGCGGATTGGCAGACTTCACACACGCAGATAATTAAGAAAATTCTCTGGTATGCAGGTTTCCTCACGATGTTTTCTGAAACTGAAAAGTTGGAGGTGCATGCCCCGGACCGGATTCGAACCCACATCCTCCGAAATCGGAGGCAGAGGTCATATCCACTGGGCTATCACGGCTCTCAGTATTATCAATATAATGACCTTTATTTTAAGTGTGAAATAAATTAAAAAATATTATTATTTCAGCTTCCTTAACACGAAGTCTTTCATTATCTTTTTCACTACTTTAGTACAGTTAGTGCTCTGGATATCTACATTTTAAAGATGTTTTTCCATAGTTTTCAATTTAAATCATCTAGCAACACGTGCGACTATTGTACTCGTATGCGCGATTTCGAATTTAGACCTTAACGTCATAACTTGAATTAATTAATAGGCATGTTTAAATATATTTTTAATTTTTTCTTAAAATTTCTCAAACATTTCATTTTTATGATTAGATAAATTAATTTATGAAACAGGCATATTTTGTAAAAAACAATTTGACTCTATTATAAAACTAGCACGTTGCGTAGTTCGTTTTATAAAATGCACTCGAGTTTTATTAACGCCTGCTTAATATGCATTTCATAACCTACTAATTTACCCCGTTGCAATGCAGTTTTTTATTCAACGGTAAATTAGCGGTCTACTGTGATCTAAACTTAATTCACGATGCAGTCTAAATTGGTAGCGCTAAATTGGTTTCTATCACGGCATGGTACAGGAACCCTAAAGGTAAGCGTCCACTTATCCGCAACGTATATATCGAACGCATCGTATCAAACGAATTTTAAATTTTACAGTAGATTAAATCTGTTCTATGCGATCCGTACGTTGAGGATAACGCACGCACTCACGTATGTGACTTCTATATAAAGAATACTAAAATTCGATTGATGCGATGCGTGCGACGCACACGGTGCGAATCTGTGGACGCCTACCATAAATAGCATAGTGTACATTTCGCAGGTAGGGCAGACTATGATCTAACCCAATTACCGCACTAAGCTACCCTGGATGTACATTTTTTGAACTAAGACCTGGGTTTAATAATGCTTCCCCCCCTCATAAGCGTTCTGGACAAATTGATAAAGAACTCATGATTGTGTACAAAATTTTTCATTCGTGTTCTTGGCGCAGGTCTTGGAGTTCACCGACACTCTCCCACCCCACCCCATACCCGGTCTGACTAAAGGTAAGTGAATTTAGATGATACTTACATATTATTTCTAAACGTATTCCAAATAATCGAGCAGCTTCTGGTAGATAGAAAAATACATCAACTCCCAGCTGTTAAAAACCAAAACCATGGTCAAGCTTCTGTTATTATTTCATTTTAAAATTAAATTAATTTCTTACCGTATCCTAAGAAAATGGCTCATACATTTAATTTATTGTCCCGTCAAGTTGAACGTCACTAAATTGAACGTAAGTGGAGGCGTTTATTTATTGCATTATATTAATAAAAAGTCCAAAACGTTGCATGGTGGAAAAGAAACACATTATTTATTGTAAAGGAAGAGTTATATTCCTGGTACTAACGACAAGCTTTGGTACATAAATTATTCAACATGGACAGCTAAGTCAGTAATTTGAATGGCGGGTGAAAAATATCACCCGGGGGCCGCGCGTCGCACGGCGATCTCTCACCTATCGATCTTCTTTGACGTCGAAGCTCTTTACGCCTTTTCGGGTGACAAATTTTCGCTATTTATTATCTTTCGTTACTTTTATAAAAATATGTATACAATTACCTATAGTTACGAAAATACATGAAATTTAGATGATCTAAATAAGTGTGAAAGATGAGACAGCTAATAACTTTTATCATTGACTAGCTGACGCCGCGCGATTTCACCCGCGTGATTCCCGTTCCTGTAGGAATACGGGGATAATATATAGCCTATAGCCTTTCTCGATAAATGGGCTACCTAACGCTGAAAGAATTTTTCAAATCGGACCAGTAGTTCCCGAGATTAGCGCGTTCAAACAAACAAACAAACTCATCGGCTTTATAATATTAGTATAGATATTGATGCGGCAGAACAGTCATCATTATCAACCTATATTCGGCTCACTACTGAGCTCGAGTCTCCTCTCTGAATGAAAAGGGTTAGGCAAATTGTCCACCACGCTGGTCCAATGCGGATTTACCCACGCAGAGAATTAAGAAATTTCTTCATCGTTTGAGATACGTGATATTTTATTTCTAAAAATGCACACAACTGAAAAGTTGGAGGTGCATGCCCCGGACCGGATTCGAAACCACACCCTCCGGAACCAGAGGCAGAGGTCAAATCCACTGGGCTATCACGGCACAACAGTATTGAATGGTATTTATATTTTTAGTGCTAATTACGTATTCCTACTCAGTATTTAGGCAGTTCAATATATACATGCAAATTGAAACCTGTATTGGCTGTTTTTGTTATTGTAAACTGGCAATGGACTGTGTAATGTGATACAGCTGTTTTCAATAACCCATCTAAGGTTGTTTATGTATTGTAATTTGTAGGAAATAGTCGTCTGAGATGGATATGACGTCGTTCAATCTCGTGTTGGCTCGTGCCGACACTAGGTGGCGTGTCTTGTTTCCGTAAAGAGTAGGGAGTTAGAGAGGGGTAGCAATAGGGTAGGAACGACTGGCGATATAAGGCGCTCGCCGTTAGGTCAGTATTCTCGTGGCGTTCGAGCCACTGCATTTCTTGTTGTGTAATTCTTTGTGGGTTACTTGGAATAGGCGGGGAGAATAGCTTGAGCAGTGAATAGTGAGCGTTGGCATGTCGGACGGGATTCCTTAAACCTGCATCCGGATTCACAAGCCTGTGGGTATGCTCAAGGTATTCTCTTCCATTTTAGAGTCTTGTTTTGGTTACGATTTGTTAATTAAGTTGTCCTGACAAATATTTTGAATCCTTTGTTCGACATTCTTATTTTTGTAACCCACTTCTGACTCTGCTTAAAGTATGGTATCTAAGGTTATTTAGTAGATAACACTGTTACTTCGTCTAACATACAACATAATCCACCATAGCGCTTAATTATCTTATTTCTCTGAGCTTTGTTTTCATTTTGTAGCAAAAATTTATATAAATACAGAGTAATACTGGATTCTATAACGAAGATAATACATGTAGGTTTTTAACGTCAGGTCACTTCGAGGCATGTTATCATCATCACTACAAATGAAGTTTGGTGACCATGTGTAGAAAACTCTTCCGGTCTTTAGCAAAATTTGTAAGCTGTGTGTATTTCAACTTGGGCCAAAAAGGCCCTAAAATAAAAATAAAAGGGGGTGAAACAGGGGTTAAAATCTTTCATTAAAAAAAAATACAAAACATAACGTGATTCAAGAATTTTTAAAATTCAACCCCTTAAAGTACTAAAATAAGGGTCGATAGTTTACTTTGATTTCCACGTGGACGAAGTCGCGGGCGTCCGCTAGTTATTAAAATTAGAATTAAAAAGTTTGTACCACAATGTCAAAGAGTGGACCAAGTTGAAATACACACAGCTTACAAATTTTGCTAAAGACCGGAAGAGTTTTCTACACATGGCCAACAAACTTCATTTGTAGTGCTGATGATAACATGCCTCGAAGTGACCTGACGTTAAAAACCTACATGTCTTGCTCTAAGGCCCATTTACCATTATACCAAAATTCGTCTTGATCGGTTTAGCCGTTTAGCCATATAAATGTAACAGACAGACAGATTTACTTTAGCATTTATAATATTAGCATAGATTACAAATGCGGACGCATGATTGGTACTATTCTTACTACGCAGTAACTGTGCTTAACAACTGCAGTCGTTTCTTAACAAGGAAAAAGGTGTCAGAGATACAGAAAAAGCAGGCTCCCTTTTTCCTAGAAGAAAAGTATTGCTAGCGAGATATAGATAATTAATTTAAATGGGAGAAAAGCTGAGTGGCTGCGGCGTGAATGCTCGTATTAAAATATAAATAAAACAAATACAAATAAAAATATTTGTTTTAACAATCATCTAAAATTCAATTTTCTGAATGAATAAAAATATTACACGAATTCTAATCGACAGTATTTTCTATCAAAAAGTTATTACTCTAGTGAAGTTTGATGTTTTTTATTATGTCACGAATATTGAAGCTACCATACATGTGAATGGGATGAATATAGTATATATTGTAGTTGTATTTAGCGATATTTAATAGTACAATGTCCTACTCACAAAGCGTTAGCTTTTAGCGATGTCCTACTAGTAATACTAGTAAGTATGTTTGGAACTTTCTTACTCTTTCACGCAAAAGAATACTAAATGGGTTTGGCTGAAATTTGAAATGGAGATAGATTATATCGTGGATTAACATATCGGCTACTTTTCATCGCTGAAACCTACATGTTTTCCGCGGGATTTGTAAAAAACTGATTTTCACGCGGACAAAGTTGTTTAGTTTACCATATTGTGGTCACGGATTAAAGAATAATAGGTAGAAAGAGCGCACGGAACACGACGGTGTTGTAGCCGTTTCAAATACAAAATTCAAAAACTAATACATTCTCAAATTACAGTACGACTCAAAGCGTCGCATCAGTAATTTTCAATACTTATTATTCAGGAAAAATGGCGTCTTATGTTTTTAAATATTTTAAAAACTGTTTACACAAACTAAAGTAATAAGATGGAGTATTATTTTATTGGTAATTATTGATTATTATAATAATTTACGTAATTGTTGTTAGTGTTAAAATTAGATAAAAAGTTTGTAAATGCGGATTTCACGCGAAGACGCGTGACGTTTGTTTTTTTATGGATTTCACCGGCTTCACCACGCTACTTGGATACTACTACTCATTCTGGATCATTCTTTAGTCTGTGATTGTGGTTTATAAACTATAAATCAAAGATCAATAGACTCCGCGCAATGATGCCGTGTATGTAAATCACTCAATGTCGTAAACACATTCACATGTTGAATAAGGATTTGGTGACGATGTCATGACAACTGGTGTATTTCTATTTTACGCGCACAATTTATCACCATCGCGCAAATTGAATCGGATATTGGCTGTTTGTTTCAGCAGTGAGTTGTAATGGGGTGTTCTGTGTATTTTGGAGTATTTTATTCCCAACCCGTTGTTTGGTCTATGCCCGGTATTAAAAATGATACAATCCAGGTTTTCAAATAACAATATTCGTGTGAAATCTGAGTACACACGAATATTCCGATCCATCATACAGTTGGTTTCATTTTTATTAACAGTTTTTTTCTACTCCTATTTCGTAATTTTCTCAATATAAAACCTCAAACAATGATATTCATTCCTACAGGTCGTTTGGTAATGTTGATTACCACACTAGTAAATCGTGCTACAATATATTTCTTTTTTATTTGTACATACTTCCTTGGCATTGGCTACACAAATTCAGGCTTCCTTATAAGAGATAAAATCTAGGAGGCCACGCTAAATACGAAATCGAGGGGGCCAGTTATATATTATTTATAAATCTTTGTTAATTCTCTTATCATGGTCGTAGAATAAGTGTTGTATGCTGCTGCACATAATTAGCCATTGTAACATTCGTGTTGTCTATTGTGAAATTCGGCTTTGCCTTACATAAGTCACTCGTGCTACAATGACCCTCATTACATGATAGGGGCATAAATAACTAATGTTGCACAGCAACCCTTCACCCGGCACCCTTAAGAAGTTAGTATAAATAATTGGACCGCAAAATGTGCTTATTATAAACAGCAAAGGTATCTATAATTGCAATGTGTGGTCAGTAGTCCGAGTGCTCCACAACGTGTGGTCATTCTGACCGCGAGCACCGCAAAATGTGGTCCGTGTGACCGCGTGCGTCTTAACATGTAGTCAGTAAGAACGTATCGACTGCAAATTGTGGTAATAACTAAAGACATTAAAATGATTGCTTTCTATGGAGCGGTCAACATGACTGCACTTTATAGTAGCACTAGCTGACGTCGTGCGGCTTCATCCGCGTGGTTCCCGTTCCTGTAAGAATACAATAATAATATATAGCCTATAGCTTTCTAGATAAATGGGCTATCTAACACTGAAAGAATTTTTCAAATCGGACCTGTAGCTCCTGAGATTAGCGCGTTAAAAAAAACAAACTCTTCAGCTTTATAATATCACTAGCGGACGCCCGCGACTTTGTCCTCGTGGAATTCAGTTTTTCACAAATCCCGCGGGAACCATGGATTTTTCCTTTTAGCTTATGTGTTAATCCAGAGTAAAATCTATTTCCATTCCAAATTTCAGCGAAATCGCTTCAGTAGCCGCAGCGTAAAAGAGGAACAAACATACTTACACACTTTCAGACTTACACACAAACTTTCGCTTGTATAATATTAGTGTGATATAGAAAATATAAAATATATATACCGTTGCAGTGAACGTATTGCAGTTCCTTTGCTCGTTACCAAAAGTTAAATAAAACACCGTACCGCTGCAATCACCGATCCTCTGGCGGAGAACAACAACTTGCAACGACTCCACTCCAATCATGCCTTCACAACTTGCGAATAACTTAGGAATTCAATTTATAGTTCTGCGGCGCGGCAATCGCGCTCCCTAGTGCTACCTATATAGATTCTACACTTGACACTTCTAAAATCTACTTAAGTGCTTGGTGTAATTTCTGTAGTAGGTATAAATACTTGTACAAGCGTACATGCACTACCTAATTGATTATGAAACACGGCTAAAACTCGCGTCATATTAGGTCGGAGTATGCCCTAGTTTCGAACCCATAGTCCTTAGTCATGAGCTGGTTCTTGCAATCAGTTTTAGCCGTTTTTCATAATCAATTAATATGAATAACACTCACGATAGTTTAAATTCATGCACTACCTATCTGATATTCGTAGATATAAAAGACTATTTAGGTTTTGTGTCACAATTGCCTGAAAGGGAATCGATTTATTATAGGCAATTTTGCATTTTACCACTTATCTTATGGCATGTTTACAGTCGAACGCTAATGACTTAAAAATCCCTAAACTTTGTAGTTTATATTACCAATCAAAAAGTCATTATGTAAAAAGTGTTAAAAAATATATTTTATTAAAATGTATTGGTATTATAGAATACTTTACCGTAACAAAATATTGCTAGAAGTAATCGGTTTCTCTCAATTAGCATTGGAGCAGCCATTGGTCTAAGTTCTAGACTGCCCTAAATAGAGGAAGAATTTTCGCTGTAGTGGGTTATTATTAAAGGCTTAAATAATCGGCATTACAAAATAATAGTCAATAGCGTTCCGATTTGTTAACTTTTGGAGTGCAACGACGTTGTGGGCACAGAACAACAAGTCACAACGACCTTACTCCAATCATGCCTTCACAACTAGGAGAAAACTTTGAAATTCAATTTAGTAGTTGTTGACAACGATGTGACCTGAAGACTGGGGCCTAAGCGCTTTTATAGATAGAGTAGAGTGATACTTTAGCGCTTAGTTTGTGATGTAATCCGTTTAATCATATCAGTCGATAGCAGTGGCGTAGCTAGGTAACCAAGGGCCCTGGTGCAAAATAAAAAATGTGATTCCACTTCTATCTATACTGGTTAGGTTTTATCAAGTAAAAATATGAAATAATACAAAGTTCAGTTCGATCGCGATTTTCTGGTAAGAATTCAAGGGCTGATTAAGCTGAAGTGGCAATGGGTAGGCCACATAGTTCGAAGAGCCTATGGACGTTGGGTCCAAGGTGCTGGAATGGTGACCCGAACTAGAAAGCACACTGTTGGTCGACCCTCCACTAAGTGGACCTAGCATATCAAGGGTTGCAGGGAGGCGTTTGATGCTGGCGGCTCAAGATCGTTGTTTTTTAAGGTCCATGCAAGAGGGCTATGTCTAGCAGTGGACGTCTATCGGCTGATAAGGTAAGGTATTCGAGGGCCTTCTGAGCTTGAAGTCCCCGGGGCACTGCACCGCCTGCCCCCTGGGTAGCTCCTCCATTGGTCGATAGACGTCTGAGGACATAGGCCTTTTGTTAGGATTTCCAAATATCACGATCCTGAGGCGCCTGCATCCAGCGAATCCCTGCGACTCACTTGATGACCTCAGGCCACCAGGCGGGGGTCGACCAACACTGCGCTTTTTAGTTAGGGATTCTATTCTCAGTAACTGTTGGAATTGGGCTGTTGGTCATGTTACTGAACACGTTATGCCGTCGGTCACAGTATCATTATTATTAACAAACTTTAGTGATCGTTACAGAGTAAACGCACCCTCTCGCATCTTAGGTAGGTAGGTAGGTATAAGCTCTAAATAGCTCCTCTTCTTTTATAATTATTCTGATCAAACCATTATATACATATATAACAAACAAGCTGATCGACAGGGGCGTAGCTACCACCGTGTCAGTACCGCACCGTACGGGGCCCCTGGACTACTACAGGAGCCCCTAAAAGTAAATATTGGTAAAATTTAGTCCACAATGTAACATAATCTGGTGGTACCAAAAAAAAATCATTTAAAAAACTGCCTATAGTTTCAAATCCAAAAAAGCAATATTTTTTTCCGGATTAATCGAGCAGCCTAAAAACGGAAACATCTTACATAGGTTAAATCACTGTCATATTTACTTTAAGCAGGCATTTTTGTTGTTTTTGTGAGAAATCTTTATCCTGGGCCTTTTAATTTTGGATACGCCACTGCTGATCAAGTTAGTGTACAGTATAGGTGTTGACTAAGACCAAGATTAAGTTATTGGACATAATAAGTAGGCTACTTTACAACTGAAAAAAAATACAGTATCACGAGAACCAAGTTGCAAATGGCAACTAATCGATCTTCGATGTAAGTCTTGCCAACTTACATTTTTTTCTAGACAAGTTTTTAGTTGGCCTTATGTAAGAGCGAAAAATGTTTGGCTTGCGGTATTGGTTCCGGCCATTTGCAGTATTTTGAGCTATTTAAAAAGCCATTTCGCGAGTACTATACTTGATTGGCTTACCGTGGAAATTGCCCTGTGAAATGGTATTATAAATATCCTTTGAACGCAATATATATCTGCATAAAATGTTTGCTTTAAAAATATTTTATGTAAAAATAAACACAGGATATATTTTCATTTACCTACTAATTGGTATCCTATATCAGTCATCTGCGAAAATCACAAGCGAATAAATTGGGGGCAATTTTCAAGTTTTCTATTTTGGACGCGTATTTCCAATAGGTATATTACCAAAATTCGCAGTTCCCCATCACTGTTTCTTTATTTCGCAATAAATACTATGGTGCTGAAGAATTGCCATTACCTCCCATATTAAGATGTAATTATATCATTAGGTGGGCACTTAATAGCTGTAACGGGATCAGTGTTAGACCAACTATAGCCATAAATTGTGTGTGCCAGCGAAGCGAAGGTTTTTACTACCATCTTCATGAAATGCTCAAATGGCAATTTCTTGTGTGAATTAACTGTAAGATACGAGTATTGTGAGTGCAATGTAGCTATTGTTAATGTTGCCTTAGTACCTACAGTGCGCTATGGAATGGTGCGGGTGACAGTTCATTTCACTCTTGAAAGTTTGTCGCGATTCACGATAATAGTACCTATTATGAATGTCATAAGGCAACTGTCACCCGCACCATGCTACGGCGCACATAGTATAATGCGTAGAGTATCTCTATAGATATAGAGTACAGACAATATTATACATGAAATGCTCAAGTGGCAATTTCTTGTGTGAATTAACTGTAAGATATCGTGAGTGCAATGTAGCTGTTGTTAATGTTGCCTTAGTAGTTATGTGCGCTATGGAATGGTGCGGGTGACAGTTCATTTCACTCTTGAAAGTTTGTCGCGATTCACGATAATAGTACCTATTATGAATGTCATAAGGCAACTGTCACCCGCACCATGCTACGCACATAGTATAATGCGTAGAATATCTCAATAGATATAGAGAACAGACAATATTATACGATTTATGTGGGAATATTAGATTTAAAAGACGCCTTCGTATATATTAGGCTGTAATGTACCAAGTTTCATCTAGGCTAATCGTTAAGCTAGGATTGAGTAAAAAAATCAATAAAATGGCCATTAACTTTCCGAAAGTTTTCCAAATTTTCTGCGCAATTTTCTTTTTATTCCGTAAGAAACTTCTGCAAAGTACCAGTTCTACGAAATAGTAGCAAAGAAATAACAGATGATAACATCATCATCAACGCTGTTTGGCTCAGTGTTGAGCACAAGTCTCCTCTCAGAATGAGAGGGGTTATGTCAATGCAAATTGGCAGACTTCACACAACTTAAGAACTAAGAAAATTCTCAAAAGAAAGAGAAGAACTGATAACGTGCTAGCTTCTCAATCTGTGATGGCAGCGGATTTGTTGAAATGGTTTACAAGAATTTTTAAAAATAAAATTCATCTGTCTGTAATGACTCTACTACCGATTTGGCATGCAGAAGGGCTAACTAGAAATTAAGTATTTGAAATTTAAAATATGTAGGTAAGTAACTTTTGTTGTTTATGTTTTTATACTGAACAATATTGCAAAAAAGACTCTTCCCCTAAAGTTATCTTCCGGATTAATTAATTAGGGAGCCAGATAAATCGCGAGAGGGCATTGTTAAAAAGTCAAACGATTCATTAAAGTAAGTGGATTTGCTTGTTAACAATGAAACCCGTTCCTAGACTTGCAAAGACATTTACTAATTGTTTACGGAGTTTCCTTTTATTGTTCCCTATTATACTGTATTTATTTTAATAATAACAAGTTGCTGCTCCCGACTTCGTCCGAGTGAAATTCGAGTTTGGGTTGAGTTAATTAACACCTAAACTCAAGTAGCAAACTGTTTTTTAATGATTTCGCTTGGCAAAGTTCACTATTTAGATAACAAGTGTTTGAGATAATGCCGGAAAGACTGACTGAAAGTTGAGGCGGCATTATTTCTTTGTTAAGTAATGAATCCAGAGATATAAAGCTACATTGAAGTGTCGTAAATCTAGAGATGCATTACAGCGTAGGTAGAGGGATGTAACAGCACATTCTGAGTGTTGTGTAAAGATATATAAAAACAGAAAAATTTACTAACTATCATACAACCTGGTGACAGATGGACTGATAGCGGAATCTTATTAATAGGGACCCATTTTACCTATTGGATACAAAACCCTAAAAACTATGACAAAGAAAACAGTTCAAAAACTATTGTTCAATTTGCGGTCAATAAAGCATGACATCCAAACAACCAGTATAGAACTAAACGAACGTCAGCAGCATACGAGTAGCTTAATTAATATATTGACTGACTTAATTATATAATTAATATATTGACATTGAAAATACATTTACAAGTAGGCTTAGCTTACAAGAAGAAGGCGTGTAAAATAGAAAATACAATTAGGTATTACACGAAGGCTTCACAACTATTTATAAACATTTATGATAATTTATAAATATGTTTCTGCTTAGCTGACGCTATTTAAGTAACAAAACCAAAATACTTACAATCAAAGTCTTCCAAAAATAGAACTACGTCTATGAAAAACCATCATGTCAAACGAGATAGCTTTTCACAGGCTTTCATATTCTGAAAGCGACTGAGTTAGCCTATAGAGAGGCAGAGCTTTGAGGCTCTGTGCTATTTAACAGGCCTAACTATTGAAGCCAATAAAATCGTTCATTACTTCCTGCTGCGTTTCACGTAGAGTAATATACATAAGCCCGTGGCTCGATACGGTTCGCTCGGAGTCGAGGCTTCCCCTAATCAAATAAAATGAATTCAGCCTCCGGATTTACGATCGAAACGAGATAAACCTATTTTAATATCACTGCAGTAACATTACTGTCTGGTACAGTAGAGGTACATCATATTAATACCTGTCTTATACAATACAATACTTACATAATAATTTAAAATAATGTAGGAAATAGTCGTCTGAGACGGATATGACGTCGTTCGATCTTGTTTTGGCTCATGCTGACGCTAGGTGGCGCGAATTGTTTCCATAAAGAGTAGGGAGTTAGAGAGGGGTAGCCGATCGCTACCCCTAGTTGGGAACGACTGGCAAAATAAGGCGCTCGCCGTACAGTCCGCTTCAATGGTCTCGTGGCGTTAAGCCCGCCCACAACTTTTGTTGTTCACTTCATGGGTTATTTGGGAGAGGCGAGGAGGATAACTTGAACAGTGAATGGTGAGTGTTACCTTTCGGAAGGGATGCCTTAAACCATAACATAAAAATCATAACCATTGTTCGACTTTGGTTTTCTCATTTTTGTAATCCACTTCTAAGTCTGGTAAAAATAAATTAAACATTTTTTATAAACATAAATCAATATTGTAAATTTATATTACTTACGGGTTTTATTATAATAAATAGTTGTTTCCAGTCGAATTAACGATTTTTACGCATGATGGAGAATTTGGGGGAAATAAGTTATTTGTATTGACAGACAAGGTTGATATTTTTATTTAAAACTAATAATATATAATATAATATAACAAACAAAAATAAAATTATTATTTTATTGAAAATCGGCTTTCTGGTGAGAGAAGGTTTTTACAATAAAGATATTATGTTTAAGCTAATCTGGAGATATAATTTTTTTACATTATGATCAAAAGAATTCCGTATTAACTATAAATTTTTTCAAAGGTAGGAAACTAACAGAGCCGGTCAAGCTTCACTTTGACTCATGACCCTACCCCTATCCTATTCTACTCCCACCCTACCTACCCAAGCTACCTACCCAACCTAACTCCTACCCTACCCCTACCTTGACCTTAAAATTATAAAACAAGCAGGTACGTCACATTTGCCAGAAAATTTTCAAAGGAAAGATATTACTATGTAGTTTTAGAAAATTCTCTTAAGATAAACGGATATATATTGAAATACCAATAAATTTCTGTCCACAAAACGCCCGTAGCAACGGTTTCAGATAGTAATAACTTTGTTGAATATTCAGAACAGAGCCCTGTACGTAGTCGTTTGACTGCCACTCGCCTTCGTCAGTGTGATGAGTTTATTAGCTCGCTCGGGCGCGACGGTGTTTAACCTCAATTAGACGAACTACAACTTCTATCCTACTATATCTATATACAAAAAGTAGTATGTGTACTTTTAGATCGCTAATATACATTCCCCATTATATATATCACGTGGAACAGACTAAATTCCACTTCTATTTATAGATGGAAGACGGGCGGGAACACACGGGCTGAATATCGGGATCTCGTATCCCATAGACTGATATTGAATATTGAGCACAGATATGCTATCGTAGTACGCCTCGAATAGGTCCTACGGTATACGTCAGGGATGGCAAAATACACAAAGTAACACCACTATCAATCAATACCCTTGACTTACTTCTACAGGTTCACCCCAATTACAATATTGATCAAGTATAGCGCTGATATTATCAGATGTAAACCAAGTTTAACTATCATAGAGCAGGTAGTCAGCACGAGCGGATTTACGGACTGGCAACCGCTAGTAGCAGGGTTAAAGGATCCTTTTACAACATGTAAACGCTCCCCTTCCCCGCTTGTGTTGGCTTCCAGGTAAGTAACTTACATTGCAATGGTTTGACTATACGAATAACAGACTCACTCTATTCTCGCGCTCACTGCTAAACTGACTAGATCCAGCTAAAACGTTCAACTGAATCACACACTGATTGAACTGAACACTGAACTGACAGATAAACGATACGTACTTTGAATTTATAACTGATATCGCTATCAAATTAGTTACTTTAATTAATGTAAAGATGGCGCTATTATTATCTAACTCTCCGACATATAAAATACCTACCTATATGTCATCATCATCATCATCTGGAACGAAGCGTTGATTTGCGTTTGATTCTTCGTTTCTTATACGCATGGCTAGGTATGGAACTCTCTCTCGAAAATGGTGTTTCTTTATTAATACAACCTGGGCATCTTTTAGATGAGATTGAATAGGCATATTGTAGGCAAGCGCGTTCCACCTACACTTACCAACAGTTGAGATCGTGGGCAAGCGCGAGCTTGCATATGCATTCTTATCCGTCTGGTTGCAGCGACCCCCTTCAACTGGCTTGATGTTTTGGCTGGTGGGAGGCTTCGGCTGTGGCTAGTAACCACCCTACCGGCAAAGACTTACCGGTAAAGTATTATCAATCTACTCCTAAGAAGTTAGCCCGCTTCCATCTTAGATTGTATCATCACTTACCGTCAGGTGAGATTGTAGTCAAGGGCTAACTTGTAAAAAATAAAAATAAAATGTCAGTCCACCTGGGGTCGCCATTCTAGCCGACCTACGTATATTTATCACCTACTTTAACTTCTCTAGGTGTATTACATTTCTATGGTGCAATCTATTATCGCATCAATCAGAAATAGCTCAAGCATCTCATTGCATCTAAATCAATCAGTTAGCCTCCAAATTGCAGCGCAGTCTTAGGACCTAAAACTTTTATATTCTATTTATGTCTACGTAACTAAAATGTATTTAGAGTTCAATTTAGAATTCAAAAAAAGGAGAAGGTTCAATGTTTGTTACCTCATAACTTCGTCATTTCTTAACATATTCTGATTTTTTTTTGTTTGATAAAGTAAAATTCCTGCGTTGAAATGAAAATATCGAAATTTCCCGTACTGTGGCCCTAAAGTTCACTAGGATACACTAAAAACAGAAAAATAAAATGATTCTGATCACTTTGAAGGCGGTGCTAACACAGTGATGCATTAACTACAACATAAAATCTTTTTAACAAAATCACAAAACTAAAAAGCGAACAATAACATTGTATGTGCTACCTTCTGATCACTCTTAAGGCGGTGCCGAGCCAGTGACATATTAATTAAAGCCGTTTCTGAAAGAACCACGGGAAAGAACTGTCTTTAAATCCTAAAACTTTATGATTATACAGAAGTAAAGATCGTGAGTTAGTGAGATTGTAGGGTTAATCTCTGGATCTACTGAACCGACTTTGAAAATTATTGGGGTACATTGGGTTATATTTCATCCACGTTTTCCCACGGGAATTGGAACTACGAGAGTGTAACAGCTGGGTGTATGCTAGTCGTTAATATACGTAACCGTACTCAGAAAATGAGAGGCTGGTAGAGGACTTTTTGGCTTGTGGGAGACTTCGGCCGTGGCTAGTTACCACCCTACTGGCATAGACGTACCGCCAAGTGATTTAGTGTTCTAGTATGATGTCGTGTAGAAGCCAACTGGGGTTGTGGTCATCTTATTCCTAACAAATTATCCTGCTTCCATCTTAGATTGCATCATCACTTACCATCAGTTAAATTGTGTAGAATAAAAAAGACAGCCAGTCTATAAATAATAATCACACATAAATACGTAGGTTTAAGTATTTTACAAAAATAATTTTCCTTTTTCCGCGATAACAAAACAAAAATCCGACGAAACTGAAGGCACTTTTGTCTGCGACAATGGATCATCCCCAAGTGACGTCAACTAGTTATAATTTAAATATTTTCTACGAAATACTCATTTATTGTTTAATTTCCTGAGTATTGCTTTCTGTTTTAATGTGTTGATTAATATTCTCAGAACTAGCACGATCAGTTTACAATAACCGTTCTTTGTTCTTTGTTCTTTCTATCTTTATTCTATCTTCTATCTTTCTTATTTCTAAGTTTAGAGATTATTTGCAAGTGTCGAAAATTTGCAGCATGTATCTTATGATGGTGTTAGCTTACAAGTTTGATTTTTTTCACAGCTCTAAGGGACAGTAGATCTGAGTGTTTCATATGAATTTTAGTTTGATATCTCCACGTGTTTCTGAGAAAAATGGTCTTGACAGACAGACGGACAATGAAGTGATCCAATAATGGTTCCGGTTTTTCCATTTAAGGTTCGGAACCCTAATAAATGGTAAAAATAAGTAATTAAAAGAATTAATGGCATTAAAAGTATAAATAAGGCTCTATCGAAGTGACAAAGCCATATTATTAAGATGTACCTAGCAAGCAATAAAGACGGTATTAGCTGAACATATTGCTTTCTATCCTTCCTCGAGCCACAAAGAGTAACAAGGGCACGTAATTAATTAGAACACTATGGCGCTATTAATATTTTCGATTAGCTGAACGTGTTCGAAGTAAGAATTTCGTACGATTTTTCGCAAAAACATAACAAAGAAAGGAAGTGTTTAGACCAATTCCCATGAATTACTTAATTATTTAGTTATTTTATCAAATGAAAAAAATATCTGTGTATATATATTATTTATCATAAATTGGCGCTCTTTTTATTTTTGTTATTATTATTCTTTACAAGTTAGCCCTTGATTACAATCTCACCTGATGGTAAGTGATGATGCAATCTTAGATGGAAACGGGCTAACTTGTTAGGAGGAGAATGAAAATCCACACCCCTTTCGGTTTCTACACGACACCGCAACGGTCAATAATAGCGATTATTAGCAAATTTTTTACTGGGATAAATTTTTTATATCTCGTCTGATGGGAGGCTTGGACTGTGGCTTGTTATCAATCTATGAGCATCGACGTGAAGACAAGCGATATAGTTGTTAACGCCACGTAAATATCAAAGTGTATAAAACGAATTAAAATTTTGTAATGACTTCCGGTACCACTACTTTAGTACGGCACTAGGCTTTTCGACATTTATTTTTAATCATCTATAACACTTTAACAAAGCCGTACATTAATAATTAGTCATAATACATCATTTGTACCTAAAAAATTCCATTCACTCGCGTACTTACCTGTACCGCTCAGAAGTGACGGCATAGTGCTCAGAGGTATTTTCTGATATAGTAACAGCCTTCTAAGCGTTATTCACGTTGGTTCATTTCACAGGTATTTTTTTTTCAAGGGCTTGTTGTCTAGTACCTGTTAGTGTTAAATAAATCGTACGTCTACCTTTTTTTAAACGGGCTATCTCACACTGTAAATTGCACTGAAACTAACTTTTATTAAAATAAAAAAGCTCTTTTCTTTTAAGAATATTTAACCGAATGTAAGCCGTAAACTAGAAACGGGATTATCATAAATAGGATGAGTGAAATCACGACGCCGCGCCGGTGCCGTTGGAAAACGCCAATTTATTATTTGAAATAACCCGGACCAGTAAGAAAAGAAATAAAATTCTATTTTAACAGCAAAAGGGCAGTGTAGTACACAGATACTCTAATATAAATGAAATCATTTGTAACTAAACTAAAATTTATAATACCGAGCGGACGCCCGCAACTTCGTCCGCGTGGAATTCAGTTTTTCATAAATCCCGCGGGAACCATGTATTTTTCCGGGATGAAAAGTAGTATATGTGTTAATCCAGAGTAAAATCTATTTCCATTCCAAATTTCAGCCAAATCGCTTCAGTAGCCGCAGCGTAGAAGAAGAACAAATATACTTACATGCTTACAGACTTTCACACTTACACACAAACTTTCGCTTTTATACTTTCACACTTATACACTTACACACAAACTTTCGCTTTTATAATATTAGTGTGATTAGTACAGAATGGTAAAATTTGGAATATGCTTATTTTATTCTTTAAGCCATAGAATATATTTATTAATTCTATTACTTTGTATAAAGGCTTTTTGCTTTGAAGTCTACATTTGTTTGTGATGATTCCTAATTTTATTTAAATTCAATTTAGGTACAAGCTGTTTTATTTATTAAAATCACCCGAGTAAGTAAAATATTAATAAAAAATCCCACAATGTATTTTTACTCTTTTGAGATTTTTTCAATAATCTGAGACACAAAGATATCAAATTTATTCTTCCACGAATTCATACATTTTTGTACTCTGCTTAGTAACTAGGATCAGAATGATCAAAGTTACTAAGACCCTAGTACCTATCCGACAGTACCCAATATCTATATCTAAGATAATATTGATTTGAGGTACTTCAGTCTTAGTAGTTACATGATGAAGATATTTCTACAAAATAATAAAGATGTAAGGTTTAATATAACTATGCTCAAATATACGTAGCTAGTAATGAAATTTCTAGGGAAATATTAACGCATATTTTTCCTTCAAAGAAGTAATACGACTTCAGCTGCGGTTCACGTACAATAAAAGGCTATTGTTAGCTGTTATGCTTTTTGATCTTTAGAAAAGTTTCTTTTATGATTTCACTTTAATTTATTGTAACGTGTTGGATATGCAAATTACTGTTATAAATGCAGTTGAAGCAAATGTATTAGAAAGATTCTAGTGATGTGTAGAAACTACCAAATGACTTGACAAAATGTCACAGAGTGTGCCACATTGTACCTTTGTGTCGATTTCCTGGTGTAAAGGTATTAATTAAATAAATAATTATCTATACTAATATTATAAAGCTGAAGAGTTTGTTTGCTTGAACGCGCTAACCTCAGGAGCTACTTGGTCCGATTAAAAAAAATATTTCAGTGTTAGATAGCATTTATTGAGGAAGGCTATAGGCTATATTCTACCCCCGTATTCTAACGGAAACGGGAAACACGCGGGTGAAACCGCGCGGCGTCAGCTAGTATTATCATAAAAAGGTATTTCTATGAAGTTGTTATGACAACGATAGTATAAATAAGAGGCTGATTGGTGACTAGTGTTCAGCACGGCTATTCTCTAACGATGTTTTGTATAACTCGCATGTGCGAGTTTCGAGTTCACCGCTACTTTTCTCATTCTAATGTATCGTGTTAAACAGAGAGACAGAGTTGAATTCAAAACTCGCACTTGCGAGTTACTAAAATATCGTTACAGAATAGCGCTACAGAATAGCGCTACAGAATAGCACTCCAGTTCTTTGTTTAGCAATGATCTTACCTTTACTTTGTTTTGTCGTGTTAGGGAATTTGTGCAATACTGTTTTGTATTGTAATCTATACTTATAATAAATCTGTAGAGAGGTCAATTCTGTACATGAAATATATTTCCAATATAACTATCAGGGGGTGATTAGTGATCGATACTGATGCCAAAAATGCAATCAGTAAATTTTTTGTTTGTCTGTCTGTCTGTCTGTCTGTATGTTCTTTATAGAAACAAAAACTACTGGACGGATTTTAACGAAACTTAGTACAATTATTCTACATACTCCTGGGCAGGTTATAGTATACTTTTCATCACGCTACGATCAATAGGAGCAGAGCAGTGAAGAGAAATGTTGAGAAAACGGGAGAAGTTACTCCATTTTTTAAGCTTCCGTCGCGTGTACAGCCTTAATGGTTAAGGCTACATAGAAATCATGTATGACGGCTACATAGAAAATGTTTTCCTTAAAATTATTTAAAAAAACACAACAGCATATATATGTCTATTTTTATGGTTGACTCACAATAACACGTGTAACTCCGGATAGCTTAGCAGTTCGGAGCTTTCTGATTATATTTGTCTACTCTTTTGTTTATAACACTCATCATTCATTCCTAAGGGTAGGGTAGAGGTAGAGTAGAGGTAGGGTAGGGTAGGATAGGGGAAGTTGAAAGTTTACATCAACTTTCACGCGGACGAAGTCGCGGGCGTCCGCTAGTTGATTATAATTTTTTTAGTGTGGTCATGGAAAATATGTCGGGCAGGGGATGGTGAGTCTTAATGCATACTAACCCTTAAACCTATCGAGATGTTTCCTGAAAATGATGGTACAATCCTTATATATTCAAAGCCAAAAAAATATATTTAAAGAATGCAAAATATCGATATCTTACTGTCTTAGCTTTCAGCTCTTAGCTAATTCTCAATTCCAGTATTAGTAACATCGATAATGGAAATCTCATCTCGTCTACAAAAGTCTAATTTCGTGATATACCTACCAATATTACAATGTAAGTTGTAATTATTGAATACTCAATTAAGACGAATGTACTAAGAACTCATTCGCAGAGAAAACTGAAAACTGGATCTACGCCAGCGTGGAATAAATGCGTCGTTTTATCTTCATTAAAACCTACGTCCATCGACCTAACCGTCTAGCCTTTGTTTCATTTGTATGGAAAGCGTTATATGAATTAAAATAACATAGAACATTTATTACTTTACATCCGGTGTGATCGTAGTCAGAAGGGCTAACTTCTCAAAGAATAAATAAAATAAAACAGAGTATCATAATTTTTTGTTCCGCTTTCTAACCGCTGACTGACCGTTTTTATTTTTTCATACCCCTAAATTCCAATTTTCACAATAAAAATCCTTCTTCTAACAAGTTAGCGCGCTTCCATTTTAGATTGCATCATATACCATCAGGTGATATTGTGATCAAGGGCTAAATTACAAAAAAAATTGGATTTACTCGTATAGTAAATATTTTCTAATATAGAAACAATGATTTTTGGTTATCTATATTGGGAGCGGTTCTATCAATAACAAATCTATAACGTGCTTCCGTGCGCTAGTCCAATCTCATAGATTGATTTTAAATATTCATTATATAACGATGAAGCACTGCAGATATTATAAAATGACTAGTCAATATTTGAAAATAATGTTTTTCTATTTGCTGTTAAAATTGGTTTACGTTTACTATTTTTGTACCGTTGGGATTAATTTGTTTTTTGAATGGTGAATGTAATGCCGAAATATAATCTCTAAGTATTTATAAAAAATAATTTATGTTTTTAGTAGTGAAAGTTCCATATATCCTATTTGTGAGGCGGAAGACTTGAACAAAATTCATTTATTTCAATTAGGCCTTTGAAACGTCAGCTAATAATATTATTAGATAATATACTGGTTATGATACTTAATTAGTTAAAAATTTATAATTAAATATATGAGGATTCCAAATCGCGCCCATAACAAACTCTGCCAGATTTTTTTTTTATTACTTGATCACCATTTAACAATAGGTGTTTAAGTAGCCAGTCATATAGGCAATGATGTTAGAAGAAACAAGATGTAGATAGGTTATACGCGTGTTAAAACTATGCTAATTAGCAAACCTGAGCTCGCCGCACTGTCATCGCGCTGTTGACAACGCCGCTGAAATAATTTTCGTGTGCCAGTTGTAAACATCGAATGTGGTTTATGTAACCTATCTATCTCTTTTTTTTCTTCTAACATCTTTGCTCATAGGACATATAATTCCCAATTTTTTTTATCTTTTCGAACTTTAAGCAATCATTAATACGGCTTTTCTTTAGGTCTGAGATGATGTAAGTTCCTAAATGTAGTCTCTTCAGAAATGTAAAAACTTACGTGCAATAAAAATGACACGTAACGAGGAAAATTAAGAGAGACAGCTGTTCTCAAACTTTATAAACATCTTAAATTATAGATCAGAAGGCGACGCGGCGGTCTAATTGAATTGGGAAAGAGAAAATGTCGACGTTCTCACGAAGAGTTATAGAATAATTTATATAACAGGTGACGGGTAAAAAATATTCACAAAATGTTACCTAAACATATTTTTATGTAGGTATTTCATAATTCGTTTTGTTCTTTTGAAGAAATAAAATTAAATTTTCAACCGACTTCATAAAATGGAGGAGGTTCTCAATTTATTCAACGCGTATGTTTTTTTTAATGTTTTAGCCAGACGATAAAATAATTACCGACTATGACTCTAACAGTTTTACAATTCCAAAATGGTATCTGTATCTTACTACTACTTTTTAATTATATAATTTTACGGCTTAGTCTAACATTATGAAATTAATGTCATTATAATATTTAAATTAATTATAAAATGTAAAGTGAGTTTAAATAATTAATAATAAAGCTAAAGATAGAATCTTTAGGTTCAGTCAAATCAGTATCTTATAAACGAAAAAGTGTAATCATGACATTGAAGAATTATTATCAGCAAATAACAGAGAATGTTTATAATAATGTAAAGATTGTTTAGTACATATATATAGTTTGTTAGATGGAACTCGTAAGCCCTCATAACAATATTGCCTCCAGCTTTAGTGAATTCCTGAGTACCACCTCTTAAAACGTAGTGATTATAATTTATATAGGTGATTGAAGAATAACTTGTTATTTTGTTTTCATAGTAAGGGGAGTCACTTTATGAAGTACCTCATTGCTACTTTATTGCAATCTGTCAACATATTGACATTATTGTCAATCAAAGTTATTGTTTGTATTTACGTAAAAATAATATATTTGTACAATTACTCTCCTTTGATCAAAATGCCGTGGGGTTGGGAATGTAGAGCGAAGTTGATAAAGCAGGTACCTGCTAAACCAACACATCATCGAGGAACCTTAGCCGGTGAAGTGGAGGGGCCCAGTCCAATACAGTATGAAACACCTAAATTATTTGGTAATCCTTTTAGTTCTTTTCAATATACAGCAATTGTTAAAGATACTTTTTTGTAAAAATGGCTTGTTATCTTACGTAAATAATCCAGGAACTATTTCTAGTTGAAAGGGCAATTATTTTAATTATCATGAAAATTGTTAAAAAGATTTTTTTTTCTTTATAAAAACCAGATAAAAATAATATTTTAGCATTTTGGGAAATTTTATCTCGACGTTTGATAGATGGAAAATTTTATGAAATTAGAATCATTAGAACGTATATTATATCAATTATACCCTATGTTATTTTTCTTCCTCTATATAGCGTTAAAATTCAGAATTATTGAGTAGTTGTAGCATAACAAACAAACAAATTAACTCACTTTATTATATATCTGATTTTTTTTGTAAACCCAATAAACTTCACAAACAACGCACTCGTTGGGAAGCTATCACTTGCCTGTAAAAGTGTTAACAACTTTGTAACAGTAGTAAAATACCGTCCACATAAAGGGTAGGGTAATGAGGTGGGTAGTTATTCTTTTATTACGTTCGCTTGTACTCAGCGATAAAAGTGAAAAGTTTGATATTTTTCGTTTTTAACAACCGGAGTATAACAATAATGTCCTGCAGACCAAATTTTATATCTCATAAATACATTTTATTAATAACTACCGACCCGCCCCGACTTCGCATACGTACTATAGATAATTATATACCTACTGTAGTAAAGACATCATAATATATAATGTCTTTACTACAGTATGTAGTAGATACAGTATGTAGTAGATGTAGTAAAGACGTAGTAGAAGTATGTATAAGAAGTATGTATAAAGACATCATATATTATGATGTCTTTACTACAGTATGTCTGTATAGCATACCCCACGCCTTCTGTGTCGCCAAGTCGCTGTGCCTCTGCTTTTTAAATCTCATATAATATATTTTCTGTTCTAAATTTTGTATGCATATAAGGCGTTAGTATTTTAATAGACAAATGAAACTATGTGTTGCTCTAAAAACAGAATTATTTATTCCTTACTATTATTACAATGATTAGACTAATACGCAATATTTATGAACACATTAACTCACCTGAAAACAGAAAAACGATATTAAATGTTCATTATTTGTCTTGGTGTATAGTTTCGAAATAAAAAGAAATAACCTAAACGGTTAAATTCACGTTTTTTTCCCTCTTAAAAGTGACAGATGAAATTTGACAGATATAGTGTCATCTGTCAACGTCACTGATCTGAGACAGTCGATAGACGCGCCAAATTTAAATAGGGTATACCTACATACATGGTTTACCCTTACATGCATATAAATCTTCTTCTTCAGTCACTCTATCTATTGTAGAATACTGTATTAAAATCTGTAAAATTCTTTAAAATATCAAAGCAAACATCTATCAGAAGCGACATTTTATACTATGCAATTGAAATCATCATCACCATCATCATCATATCAGCCGATGGAAGTCCACTGCAGGACATAGGCTTCTTGTAGGGACTTCCAAACATTACGATACAGAGCCACCTGCATCCAGCGAATCCCTGCGACTCGTTTGATGTCGTCAGTCCACCTGGGGGTGGGGGGGTGGCGGTCGACCAACTTAGCGCTTATTAGTGCGGGGTCGCCATTCCAGCACTTTGGGACCCCAACGTCCACCGGCTCTTCGAACTATGTGCCCCGCCCATTGCCACTTCAGTTTCGCAACTCGTTGAGCTATGTTGGTGACTTTGGTTCATCTGCGGATCTCCTCATTTCTGATTCGATCACGCAAAGATACTCCTATCCATCGCCCGCTGTGTGACTCTGAGACTTCTTATGAGGCCCATAGTTAGCGACCAAGAATTCTCGGAACTATAGGTCATCACTGGCAACTGGAGAGAATTGAAATAATATATTATTTTTCCAATTGTAATTTTAGGTGGAAATGGGTATTCTCATATAATGCGTTCGCCCGCATTTACGTTCGGACATCGAACGCCTCTCATTGTCAAGCCAGCTGTAAAACCTACGGCGCCTGTATTTAATACATGTGGAATGGGAAATAAAGGTAAAGTTCCTTATTGTAGTTGTAATTACTTTTTGTCTTGCATTTGTCCGGGGAAATGTTAATGCTGTTCGACGGCCTCCGTGGCGCAGTGGTATGCGCGGTGGATTTATAAAACTGAAGTCATCATCAACTGGTGGGATGCTTCGGCCGTAGCTAGTTACCACCCTACCGACAAAGACGTACCGCCAAGCGATTTAGCGTTCCGGTACGATGTCGTGTAGAAACCGAAAGGAGTGTGGATTTCATCCAACTCCTAACAAATTAGCCCGCTTTCATCTTAGATTGCATCATCACTTACCATCAGGTGACATTGCATTCAAGGGCTATCTTGTAAAGAATAAAAAACAAAAAAAAGGCCATTGTTTGCCTTCGATTTGTAGATATGAACAAAATAAAATCTTTATGTATAAGTAATATTTTTTTTAACATTAACAGGTTCGTATAGAATAAAACATGGACTAGTTACACCACAAATAAAGACTCCAGAAGGGAATACTGCAACGCCAGGGCCGGCGGCATATAAAGTTCCTAGTACATCAATACAGCGGAGACGACCACCCGCGTTTACTATGAGGCCCGCAGCGAGACCGGCCTACGAACCATGGGACCAATGGACACCATCTCCTAATATGTATTTGCCACACATACCGGGAAAGAAGTAATTGACCTTACTATATTTCATTCTTCATTTCAGATTTATTTGTTGATTTTCCGAGTATAGTCTCGATCTCTAGACTATGCGATATTTTTATGAGCCCATTAAATTATTAGGCCGGAATTATTTTGGGATCATCTCTTAAATCGATAATTCATCTAAATATACTCGTATAAAAGTGAAAAGCGGGCGATGGAGCGAGCTATGCTTGGGGTTTATCTGCGTGATCGAATCAGAAATGAGGAGATCCGCAGACGAACCAAAGTCGAGTCGCGAAGCTGAAGTGGCAATGGGCAGGCCACGCAGTTTGAAGAGCCGCTGGACGTTCGGGTCCCAAGGTGCTGGAATGGCGACCCCGCACCGGAAAGCGCAGTATTGGTCGACCCCCCCTCTAGGTGGACCGAAGACATCAAGCGGCTTGCAGGGAGCCGCTGGATGCTAGCGGCTCGAGATCGTTTTGTTTGGAAGTTCATGCAAGAGGCCTACATCCAGCAGTGGACGTCCATCGGCTGACAATGATGAAAAGCGAAAAGTCACTCATCACTATATCTCGAAAACCGCTTTATGTACAAAGTTGACAAGGCAGGGACGTAGTTCAAAGTCAGAAGACGTCCGCTGAGAATGGATTTTGCTAGAAGGCCACGGGTGTCCGCTAGTAATACTTTAAAACTTAATTGAAATCGGTCAAGCCATTTTGGACGAACAGCTAACACTGACACGACAATTTTACATATAAGATGATGTATGAATGTAAAGGTATTCGTCTTGCACAATTCATATTCATCATCATCATCATTATCATCCCATAATTGGCTCAAGCTCGAGTCTCCTCTCAAAATGAGAGGGGTTAGGCCAATAGTGTGGTTTTTTTTCACAATTCCCGCGGCAATCATAGATTTTTCCGGGATGAAAGTAGTCCAGAGTAAAATCTATTTCCATTCCAAATTTCAGCTAAATCGGTTCAGTAGCCGCAGCGCAAAGGAAGAACAAACATACATATTTACACCTACACACAGACTTTTGCCTTTTTAATATTAGTGTGATAATAACAATATATCAATAATAATGATAGTAAGTAAAATAATAATTATAATTTCACAGACGTCCACCAGCATATACCTTTGGTAACACAATACAAAGCTTAGGTGGTAAATACGAGCAACCCAGCCCCGGGTCGCACGATCCAAACTTTAATTACGTTAAACGAACAAAGCCTGCGTTTTCTTTCGGTGCACCATTCAAGTCCTTGAGGGAACCTCTAAAGCCGGCTCCTAACGCTCACTGTGAGAAAAAGGTATCTAAATTTTCACTATTCATTATTAAAATTATTTTATACTAGCGAACGCCCGTGACTTCGTCCGCGCGGAATTTAGTTTATTACAAATCCCGCGGGAACCACGGATTTTTTCGGGATAAAAAGTAAGAGTTAATTCAGAGTAAAATCTATTTTCCTTTTAAATTTCAGCCAAATCGCTTCACTAGCCGCAGCGTAAAAAAGGAACAAACATACTTACACACTTAAATACTTTCACACTTACACACAAACTTTCGCCTTTATAATATTAGTCTGATTTGACTAGCTAACGCCGCGCGGTTTCATCCGCGAGGTTCACGTTTTCGTAGGAACACGGGAATAAGATATAGTCTAAAGCCTTCCTCGATAAATGGAATATCTGAAATAATTTTTCAAATCGGACCAGTAGTTCCTGAGATTAGCACGTTTAAGCACAAACAAACTCTTCAGCTTTATAATACCAAGTATAGATTATTTATTTGTTAAGAAGCATCAGAGTATTATGGTGAGTCTAAGCTACAAATTCCCTCTTCGATATACGGAGAGGCCTCGATCTTTAGTGGATCATTAAATATATTATACTTATTATTATTAATATACTTAATAATGTTTTTTAGATAATAATAACTTCTTTAAATATTTTTTTAAAGAAGTTATTATTATCTAATGATAATGATGCTATGATAATAAACATGATAACTTATATCTACCTGTACAAATAATCTAAGGTTTAAGAATCTAAAGACAAAAACAACATCAAACATGATTAGTTAGCAGTTTAAAATAAGTTCAACCATTAAAAACATTTAATCAAAAATTATATGTTAAAAGAATTTTCAAAACCGGTTCGGTAGATCCAGAGACTACCCCCCTACAACACCAATACTTTACCTCTTTATGATATTAGTATAGATAGGTATAGATTCATCAAAATGCTATCATATCTCTAGGACACAATTATATGTCCGTGTCCTCCTATTAGAAAGGGTAATTTGAAACTTTCGCGTACTAAGCTGCTGCAATGCGGACTAACACGGTGATAATGTTTGTAGACTCAGTAACTGTCAATGTCAGATGTTAATGATAATGATCTGGGCCAACGGCTTAATGTGCTTTACGGGGCACAGGCTTATAAACCTTACTAATATAAATAGAACATTATAATGAAAGCGCAGTGTTGGTCGACCCGCCACCGAAGACATCAGTGTTGTTGTTGTGGTGTGGCGGGTTGCAGGGAGCCGCTGGATGCTGGTGGCTCGAGACCGTTTTGTTTGGAAGTCCATGCAAGAGACCTCCAGCAGTGGACGTCCATCGACTGATAACGATGATGATGATGATGAATGAAAGCAAAAAAATGCAAATAAATGCATGCCCAAACCACAGAACTGATGTTAATTTTTTTTTCACCTACGAAAACTAAATGTTCAATTACAAGCGAGACTTACCAGCGAGCGAGCATAGGTTATAATTTATCTTAGGCTATTGATATAGACTGATAATTTGTTTCAGTTTATGTACTACCTTATCAATGTAAATAGAATATAATGAGCATATAACAAAAAAATGCAAATGCATGCCTAAACCACTGAACAGTTGTTTTTTTTTTACTAACGTAAAGTTCAATTAGCGAGGCTTAGCGAGCGAGTAAGTAAGGGCTGATTATTTGTTTCAACCTTACTATTAATAGAATATAATTAACAAATTACGAAAAAAAAATACATATAATACAATGCCTAAATCACATTTGATTTTTTTCACCAACGGATAGTTCAATTACCAGCGAGGCTTTAGCAAGCGAGCATAGTATATGCTCGCTTGCTAAGCCTATTATATATATATTTTATCTGATTCTCAATCTCATATTTTATCTCAAGCCATTGATATAGGCTGATAATTTGTTTCAGTTTATGTACACAAAGCCAACGATACCCGCACCCTCGTTTGGCATACGTCACACTCCCTACCTCGGTCGTCAGGAGGAATATCTCAAGCCGCCTGAGCTTAAAGTTGTCATTAGCGGCGAGAACTGATATTCGCTTACTGTATGTCCATTTTTATGTTAATTATTATCATTGTTGTGAAGTTTATAGTACATATTTTATTTTACTTTAAATATTTTCCTTTTATTACGAAAGGCTTTAGTAAAGGGGTAGGGACAGTAGTAAAGGGACCGGATCAGTCAAGGAATCATATAGAAAAATATGTCAATAATTCTTTTAAAAATAACGGTTAAATATTTGATTAAATATTCTCAAATATTCTCCAGTTTTCTTACTAAGCGAAAGCTTGGAAAATAAAATGTTCTGAATTTGGTTCAGCGTTTGGATTATTGATACTGCTATAATATATTTATAGAAAAAGTAAAGAAATGTCGCTATAAATGTAAGTATTGTAAGTCATTTCTAAATTAACCAAGTATGTGTAACCTAATTTTTAATTTTTTCAATTATTAATTTTAACTTTTTTTTTTATTGTTTACAACCGCGCTTACCACTGCGCCACGGAGGCCGTCAAACTTTATTACGACCTATGCTTTGTGCATGATGTGGCTACCGTTAAGCAAAATTAAATGTTTTGTTTTACCCTAGTATAGTCCAGATTTTAAAAATTTTTGTCTGTCTGTCTAGCTGTGTTTTTGTTTATCCATCTCTGGAACAGCTTTTATCCCGAAAACATGGTTCCCGCGGGCTTTGAGCTAAATAAACAATTTCACGCATATTTATATATTTTCATGGGCGTCCGCTAGTTTTATTCTACCTATAGCAACACTTTTACCAGGTTAGAAAAATTACAGCATTGCATTTCGGGATAAGCTCGTTAAAAGAAATGAAGTTGAATTGATAACCTCATTCCTTTGCAAGTTGGTTGAATAGAAGATCCCTTATAAATTTGTTACAAGCAGCCATTGTTCAGCGTAGATCTTTTAAACATCGGAAACTTTTTGTCAAACGATCAAAGAATTTTAAGACTTATTAGGGTCTTTTTGAATTTGTTATCAAAGATTTGTCATATAATTTTTATGGTAATTAATCTTTACGGAAAATTTGTATAAAGCTGTGATCACAAAAGAATTGTCGCATACCTTTTATCAGCTTTTATCAGTCAGACTGAGAAATATTTTCATAGATTTTGTAATGTTATATTTTAAAGGTGTATTGATACCTACTAATGTTTTCCCGCTGAGTGTAATTAGACAATAATCTTTACAAAATGACATTTACCAATTAATGGTTCTTAATTTTTTTTCTTCTTCTTCATTATTTTATTTTAAAGTTTGTCTGCTCATGCTCCATCAACAGGTACAAAGCAATATATAATAAATATATATATTTTTTTAAAGTTAGCCCTTGAATACAATCTCACCTGAATGATGGTAAGTTATGAGGTGAATAAAAACCACACCCCTTTCGGTTTCTATACGGCATCGTACCGGAATGCTAAATAGCATGGTGGTACGTCTTTGCCGGTAGGTAAGTAACTAGCCATGGCCGAAGCCTCCCACCCGCCAGAACTGGACCAATTAAGAAAACCTCAATCATCCCAGACCGGGATCGAGCCCAGGACCTCTGCCTTGTAAATCTACCGCGTATACAACTGCAGATTTCCTCACGATTTTATTCCTTCACCGTTTGAGATGCGTGATATTTAATTTCTTAAAATGCACATACCTTACTGAAAAGTTGGAGGTGTATGCCCCGGACTGTATTCGAACCTACGCCCTCCGAATCGAAGGCAGAGATTATATCCACTAGGCTATCATGGCTCGCACGTACTTATGTGTAGCATAAATGTAACATATGAATATTCAGTTACTGTAGTCCTAAGAATATGCTATTGCCATGAAATAGTTTTTTGTTGAAGTTTCAAACATAAGCTATCGTGAGTGGTTCCAATAATAACCAAACAAAAAAACTAAAAAGCAGGTCAACTGCAAACTATGGCGTGCAGTTTGTCATACAACATACTAACAAAAAGCTCAATATTAAGAACCACCACTGAATAAGAAACTAATTCACTTTTTAGGGTCCACAAGGAACCCTTATAATTTCGCCATGTCCGTCCGTCTGTCCGTCCGTCCGTTCGCGGTTTACCGCAGAGATTGTGACAACTAAAAAGCGGTAAATTAGCATGAATTTGTACATTAAAAATTACTAATTTAATCTCCGGACCCTAGGCGCGCGTTTAAAATTATTTTCACAAAGTTACAAGATCGATGACTTTATTTACTGTAAATAATTTAATTATTTGTTATTTTCGACAAAAACACTGACGAATGGTATCTACGTGTTACGTTTCAATTCGAGACATTTCATATGTTAAATTTACAATGTTTTATTATAGCTAGAAATCAAATAATTTCGTAATAAGAAAAATCTTAATCCACCTGAATCAATGATTTTTTCAAACAAATGTGCGTAATTTAACCGGTTATTAAACAACGAAAGTTATTTAAACTCATAATACCTACATATTGTCTACAATGTCGAGTTATTTGTTTAGGAAGTGTGCAAGTAAACACGAAATTGTGCATCTGTGGGCTCAGTGAAGTCACTAAATTCTAATCACTCTTTGCAGTGATTTTGTATTCACGTAACATGTCGATAGTATAAAATAATCATTGACCCGAACGAAGTCACGGGCATTGAATAGTATTTATACGTCAAAATGTTATTGAAAGATTAACATTTTATCACAATTCACTACCGTTCGATATCCGCTCCACGATAAGTTTATATGTTGACGGAAATGAAAAATTGTATACAGGCCACCGCGTACCAGATGTTTGCAACTTAAATGTTGTTTTATCAACGAAACATAACAAACGAAATGGATATAATAGGGAAGGTGACCTTTTTTTTAAATTGTATATAAATTAAGAGTATGCTAATAGCAAAACAATTTTGTAAAAGGAACAGGGTATCTACGATCATTACTTTCGGAGCTACAGGGATTTAAAGAGTCAGATTTGCGGCGCTGCCGCGGATCCCTGAAAAATGCCCCATACAAAATGGCACAATTTAGTGACGTCATTGGCTCGCTGATCGTTAGATTTGTATGGGCGTTCAAACAAAATTACTGATATCTTTGTTATTTGTGCGTTTATGTTTATAGTTCATGTATTGAAAAATGTCACATTTAATGTAAGCAAGCCAAAACTGTATGAATTTTCATCTAATTACCATAAAAAAAATTTAGTACATTTTGAAATTTTATAATCTTATTTATTTTGCAAACATCCAGACTATCTTTGCTTTTTATGTATAAATTAGTTAACATTGACCTTATTTACCCGAATGTATCATAAAAATCAATATATTCAAACCTAGTCATCATCCCCATTATGGTAACCATAGTTTCAGGATTTTGAAAATCTGTGAAGTTGTCAGTGAAAGGTACCTACTACTTACTCGTAATAGGTACATTATTTTTGTCTATTCGGGATTGTACAGGACGATTATTCTGTACCTAACGATGTTTTGTATAACTCGCAAGTGCGAGTTTCGAATTGACCTCTATCTGTCTCTGTCTGACACGATACTATAGAAAGAGAACGATAGAGGGGAATTCGAAACTCGCACTTGCGAGTTATACAAAATCTCGTTACAGAATAGCCCGTCAGAATATAAATATTTAAATTTTAATTTGTAAATCTTAAATTCGTCTAGTTACTCCTATGGATGCTATTATGCTATTATTATTATTGACATATATAGCGTTGTTTAGTAGGCCTTGATGTCAGCTGTCACCCTGTAATGTGTGTCGTACTATTTACGGGACACCTTGTATATTTGTTATGTCGGATCTCTTACTATAACATGTAACGGTCTGACTTAGCAGTTATCTCTAGCCGCATACAAAACATTCTGCTTACTGGAGCGAATATAACGACAGCCAACATTATGTTAATTCTATCGCACGATCATGTCTATTACACGTGTTTATATATAAATACGACCATAACGTCATTCAGGATAGTTCCTCCATATATATTCGTTACCTACATTTGATAAAAGTATAGAAGCAAACTATAATACCTATATAATTTTTTAAGCAAAATAATGGTATACACAACTTAATATAGATATCAATTGTAATACAGTAAAAACAGTGTATTTTCTTCGGGAAAAACAGTGTATTTTCTTCATGATGATAAACGAAGAATGTCTCAAACTGTCAGATACTTAGCTTTGTAGTAACCGTTCACTAACGAATACAAAAAAGTAGTAGAAGTTTTAGCCATACACTGGCCCAAACTCTATTTTTCCTACCATTATGTGAGAGTCATAGGCTGAAAATTTTTCAGCATTTATGATAACAAAGGTCTGGCAACCACAGGACCTCGCTCTATGTGCCAATGCTTTCAGTATCTATAAAAATATTATGAAGAATAGCTCAACAAGCTAATCCATTCAACAAAATAACGCCAAGTGTATAAGCCGGTTTACCGAAACGGCTTATGTGTGTAGAGGAGAGGTAAACTCATAAAATATTTACTGCATGAAAAGAACATTATTTCTAAGGCTGAAAAATTGTGCGGTGGATTTTGGGCTTTACCTCCCTTATTATTTCAGTTGTTTATTGCATGCTCGTTTTTCCATAACCAAGTTGGTTTCGGTGTGTATTATAACGAACAGTTATAAATTAAGGATAAGGTATTCGGAATTATTAATAAGCTTGTTCACCCATGCCGCTGCCTTTGTGATATTGTAAATTAATTAATTATTTATAATTTGGACAAAGGCTTACTGACCATTAGTCAGTAGTAGGTACTTCTTATTTATGTAATCATATAACAATTTAATTATTGATTGATTTTAAACGTTTTTCGGATAATATTATTTTTTTTTATATCTTTTTTTTGGTGGGAAATGCTTTTACGCATTCCGACCGGAGTTGAACGCTTTATCTGAATCTAGTGAGTTAGTTATTCGTATAGTGAGACCATTATAATAATAACATTGCATTGTTAGTTACATTTTATTATTATAGCCTCACTATACGGATAACTGACTCACCCATTTCCATTACTCACTGCAAAACTGACTAGATTTAGCTAAAGCGTTCAACTGAATCAACTTGAAATCTACCGCAACCTCTCTCAGAGATCGTTAACTGACAGATGTCCACAGACAAAAAACTGACAGATAAACGACACGTACTCTTTGACGTTTCTAACAGTCAGTGGGGGTCATCTCTTTCCGAGAGTGTCGGGTGAGGGGGTACGGGCCTCGAGGTTTTGCCTCCTTGCCCGAGTAAGACGCAGGGGAACTTGCTCCCTCGATGATTTCTTCCAGCCCCTTTCGGGGCTGAGGCATCTTGGCCTATGAGTTGAATTTTTCCTAATTTTTTTTTTATTTATTATTGTCCTTCAGCGCGGCGATGTCTTGTCTGGTGGTTGCGTCATTTATATCGTCGTCTCCGCTGCCTCCGGTGCCTACGCCTTCTAAGATGGCCATTTGTAGAAGCTCACGAGGTAGAGGACGCTTTGGTGGTCTTTCGCAGTGCGGTGCTATACCATGTAGATGAATGTGCGGTCCGTTATCCGCTCGCGCGAACATTCGGCGCGCTAGACCTCGGACGAACTCCTCCACGGAGGGCGTCCTGGTGTCACGGTGAATGATGTCATTTCTGACGTACCTCGGAGCTCCTGTGGCAAGGCGCAGGCATTTGTTCAGGCGCAGTTTCTAACAGATATCGCTACCTAATTAGTTACTTTACATTATGTAAGATGGCACTACTATCTAATCCTCCGACAAATAATTTATTTGGATTATATTATATAAATAATAACTTTTATAGCAAGTTTTCATGTATATTAAGGAAAGGCTAAATGCGAACCTTAAGTTGATAGGGTGTGAAATCAAAAGCTCGGAGTTCCAGCTACTATGAAATGTTGTTTGTTTGACTTTCAAAGTTTGAATTCACTGTTTGTTATAGTAAAAGCGTTTGCTGATTCATCCCTGCATTTTAGACTTGCGTAATATGTGATATCTATATCTATACTCTATACTAATATATAAAGTTGAAGAGTTTGTTTGTTTGTTTGATTGAATGGGCTAATCTCAGGAACTACTGATCTGATTTGAAAAATTCTTTCAGTGTTAGATAGCCCATTTGTCGAGGAAGGCTATAGGGTATATATTATCCCCGTTTTCCTACGGGAACAGTAAACACGCGGGTAAAACCGCGCGGCGTCAGCTAGTCTTTTATATATACTTCTTATCATCCTAATTGAGACTAAAATATACTATACACAAAATGCTTGTGTGTGTAGTAATTAGTCTTAACTTATTAATTGATTCTGATATCATCCGAATGAATAACAACATTTTGGAATACAATATGATTTGGAAGTAAAAAAAAAATATTTTTGGATAAAATGCTATACTTGTACTTATTATTATAGTCTATTTTATTTATTGTATACTAGCGGACGCCCGACGAACTTCGTTCGCGTAAAATCTGTTTTTTTAGTCCGTGGATTATCCCGGAAAAAAAAGCAGCTTATGTTCTGTTCCAAGGTGCTATTTATCTCTATACCAAATTTCGTTCAAATCGGTTCAGCGGCTTAGCCGTGAAAATGTAATAGACAGACAGACTTCCTTTCGCATTTATAATATCAGTATAGATTGTTTTTTTAATTGAGTATTGGATTTTTATGTCCTTCTAGTGGACGCCTGTGACTTCGTCCGCGTGGAATTTAGTTTTCACAAATCCCTCGAGAATCGTGGATTTTTCCGGGATGAAAAGTAGCCTATGTGTTAACCCAGAGTAAAATCTATTTCCATTACAAATTTCAGCCAAATCAGTTCAGTAGTAGGATAAACACAACTAATATTCCTCTAATTAACCTCATGCTTAGTTTGTTAATGACAATATTATACGTTGGCTCCCAAAGTAATGTTCACATCGGTACCGGGAAGGAAGGGCGGTGAATGTAGGAGGTTTTAGTCCGTAGGGCACCGTGTATCGATGAAGTCGGGCTTCGTCATCCAGGCTATGTCCTGGATGACGAAGCCCGACTCATCCATGAGGATTTCCTCCTACAATAAAATATATATATATATATATATATATATATATATATATATATATATATATATATATATATATATATATTATACGTTGGTAGGTATAATATTGTGAGTGATACTGAGAAAAAAATAATATGCTCAATATTATTCGATAATTATTTTTCTTTTCATAAGCGTGAGACCTATTCTATTTCAATAGTTTCCATCTAAGTGGTTTAAAACTATTTCAATCTCAAAAGAAAATATCTTCTCAGTAGTTCATATTTATAAGTTAATGTGCTGGTTTTCCGAACCAATAAAGGTAAGGTTGCCCTTGAGATAAGACTTTCGTGAAATCCCACCCTAGCTGATTTACTTCGTTTGATAGATGACTTGCCAGGCGCCCTGCTTAAATAAAGATAATGGTTTTATCTCGGCGGTAATGTCTCAAACATTGGTAAAATCTTGCGTCTTTAAATGCAATTTGTAGAATCCTACTAATATTATCAACGCAAAAGCTTGTATGGGTGCTTAGATGTTTGTTACTCTTTAACGCCGCAACTACTGAACCGATTTGGCTGAAATTTGGAATGGAAATAGATTTTTTCTGGATTAACACATGAGCTTTAACATTTTTTATCCTGAATAAATCCTTGGATTCAAGAGATTTACGAAAACCTTATGATTTTGATGGTAGGTATGAGTGTTTGTTACCATTTCACGCCTCGGCTACTGAACCGAATCACCTGAAATTTGAAGTAGAGATAGATTATAGTCTGGATTAACACATAGGCTAGACATGGACTTTTTATCCGTCCGCTAGTTTATGTATATGTTTATGTATTCTTTAAGTATGGTAAAAAGAGCCATGATAGCCCAGTGGATACGACCTCTTTCTTCGATGCAGTAGAATTCAGTCCGGGGCATGATCCAAATTGTCAATTATGTGTATTTCAAGAAATTAAATATCACGTGTTACAAACGGTGAAGGAAAGACATCGTGATGGCATACCTGAGAATTTTCTTAATTCACTAACACTAACATTTCTCATTCTGAAAGGCGACTCGTGCTTAACAATGAGCCGATTATGGATTGTTAATAAATATAGACATGTAATATGTAGGTATTTTGTACAATTTTCATGTGACACCATTCAAGCGACATTTTTCCAATAATTAACTATGTGCATACGCTCAGATGCACTGTCTTATCAATATTCCCAAAATTAACCAAGCCAGTAATGGAATCCAGAACCTCTCGCTTCGCTTGAGTCCCTACAAAGTAACACCAAGCAATAGGATATGGAGCTTAGAACCACCACCATACTTTAACGCCTCAATTTTTCCACAAAAAAAGATCAAAGTAGGTAATGTTTAAATACAATATACGTACGCGACTTCAAAATATTACGACGTTTAATCTTATTTAATAAACAATTTGTTTTCATATGTAGGAAACGTAATCAAATAATATTGTTTTTTCAAGTGTTCAAACATTTTAGGCCCGGTCTCGAGGAGAGCTCAACAACCTATTTGCATTTCTCATTTTCACCCCTCATTTTGTGCTCCCTCGGGCTAAATTTTCACTCTACGGCATACAAAATAGCTTTACACTATGTGAACTTTTTTATTATATTTAGACGAAACTTAGTCTGTGCCCATGTCCTAGGTACCTTTCCTGAATAAATGAATTTGTAAGTTCCTCTTATATTAGATATATCATGTTCTCTCAGAAATGCTCTACTCAGATACAAAAAGATCTTAATGATAATTTGAACGTAGGTAATTATGTATATTTTTCTTATCACAAAATATGCTCTATTTATAGGCTTTTATATGTTTGCATAGGTACAACAAGTTAACACTTTAATGCAAATGCAATATTGCATTTTCATAATGTCACAATTTGAAAATTCAGACAATTCTGTAACGACGTTTTGTATTACTCGCAAGTGCGAGTTTCGAATTTACATCCTTTCTGTCTCTGTCTAACACGATACTATAGAATGAGAAAGATAGAGGTGAATTCGAAACTCGCACTTGCGAGTTATAGAAAGTATCGTTATAAGATACCCTAGAGATCATAAATAACCCGTTGACAGGTTTCTACGACACACCGTAGCAAAGTGCTACGAGAATTATTGATAATATTAGCTTTGTAGCAAGTCTTACATGCAGACCAGTTCCTATGACACAGTCTTAGTTGATCCGAGTTAGGAATCCAGACGTTTCATAAAGTTCAGTAGTAGTAGAAGACTTTATATCAGAGTTCGTCTGGGAAGTACTACCACCATACGTGTGCCTCTAAGCATCATTGTTATGATTTAGTCTGAGGGTGTAGGTTGCCGTTGTGTCTAGCTTGCCGTTTTATAACACTCCCTGTTATAATAGCTTTGTTATAGGTGATGTTTATGTGGAGCTTCGGCTTGTTGAGTCAATTATTACTCAGATCGGTTTTCTAGTCCCGCTGACCATCCGTGCGTCTGGCAATCGCTTCACGTAAGCGTGATGATGACCCGCGTGAAACTTGAGAACGAGTTTTGTACGCACTGCCTGTGAACTTGAGATCTGTCACTTTGAAACGCCGACTTATCGCGCTCGGTTTGGCGTATGAAACAAACGAGTTGAAGCTCGGAACTCTCGATTTGCCATCTGCGATGACATTAACTAGAATAAAGGAATAGCGTATTCTTGGACTTCGATGGACGTTGGGGTCCCAAGGTCCTGGAATTGCGACTCCGCACTGGAAAGCGCAGTTGGTTGACCCCTCACCAGGTGGACTGACAACATCAAGCGAGTCGCAGGGATTCTCGGGTACAGGCGGCTAAGGATCGTGATGTTTGGAAGTTCTTACAAAAGCTCTATGTCCTGCAGTGGACGTCCATCGGCTGATATGATGATGATGATAATATGCTAAAGGCAGAGCATCTCTTACAATTCCTTTTCAGGTTATAAAAAAATCGAGTGTTTCAATTGTTTTTGGTGAAATAATGAAAACAAGAGCGTATAGTCTTGCGAGGCATGCGCCGTGCGCGCTTCTGGCTTGGCGCCAAGCTGTGCACGGAATATATTCACTCCATTTAATCCGATGTTCTACCCGGGTCATTCCACGTCAAATCGACCAATAGTTGGACTCGACCCCTTTCGATTTGGATAAATTTTGGTCAGAAGTTTTCTTTTATCCTATAACGAAGTTCTGCCGAAGAAAAAAAATTAAAAATATTTTTTTCAAAAGTTATGCAAAATCCAAAATTTCACTATTTTCCATATTTTTTAAATTTATGTTTTAAAAATCTCGAAAACTATTGCAATTAAAAAAATTGATTATGGTAAACTTCAAAGGGGATACTTGGGGCTATTAAAAAAAAAAAATTCCAAAACAAAATTTTGAAAAATCTCCAATTTGTGAAATTTTGAATTTTTGAAAATTGTCAAAATAGACCGTCGACAATAAATTTTTGGCTCAAATTTTTTTGTGTACTACCTTGTACCAATCTTAAAAGATCCTGAAATTTTTGGAACTGTGTTTTTTGTTTTTTCAAAAATATGAATTTTTGAAATTTGTTAAAAAAAAATTTCTTAATTTTTTTTTTAATCAGTTTGGCGAATCGCGTAATTTTGATATTTTGAACAGTTGAAATTTCATTTAGTGGCATAATGATGAGAAAAAATTGACGACCAAATTCAAACACCTGATGAGCTATTCCAATGGGCAAAAGAAAATGTTCACGGAATCAATTGTGACTTTGTTTCAAATGAGCAGATTCAGCGTACTCAAAAAAAACTTAACCAGAAATTTAAAAATGCTCTGCCAGTACAAGGAATCCGAAATTGTCATGCCGCTATTCCCATTTCAAGTGATGTGATGAGAGTAAAAACCTCATCCTCATCTGAGGAAGGAAAGGATTTCCGGTTAAAAAATACAGATATCTACGAGTTCGTTGAAGAACCAGATATTAAAAGCAGGTAAAAATCTGAAATTTCTGTGTTAGTACTTTATCTATTTTAAGTTTGGATTTAAAGATTTAAGTCATATTAACATTTTTCAGGTTAAGAAAAAGAAAAGGAGCAACAACAGTAACTGAAGAATTGAAGAAAAAAAATTTTCGTAACAGAATGTCAAGTAAACTTACACGTAAAAAGCCCTATTAAATAAATTAATAACCAATAATAAACAAATATCATTATTTTTGAAAAAACAAAAAACACAGTTCCAAAAATTTCAGGATCTTTTAAGATTGGTACTAGGTAGTACACAAAAAAATTTGAGCCAAAAATTTATTGTCGACGGTCTATTTTGACAATTTTCAAAAATTCAAAATTTCACAAATTGGAGATTTTTCAAAATTTTTTTTTGGAATTTTTTTTTTTAATAGCCCCAAGTATCCCCTTTGAAGTTTACCATAAGCGATTTTTTTAATTGCAATAGTTTTCGAGATTTTTAAAACATAAATTTAAAAAATATGGAAAATAGTGAAATTTTGGATTTTGCATAACTTTTGAAAAAAAAAATTTTAACCTTTTTCTTCGGCAGAACTTCGTTATAGGATAAAAGAAAACTTCTGACCAAAATTTATCCAAATCAAAAGGGGTCGAGTCCAACTATTGGTCGATTTGACGTGGAATGACCCACCCGTAAATTTTATTTTCGAGGCATATACCAAAGCAGCCTTCTAAATTCTTTCACCACCTTTTTATTGTCTTTTTAACAAAAATACGTTTATTTTTAACTTAAATTTTTAATGGCAGTCAATCCTCTAAAAAACTAGTAGACTTTCATTAAAGTGTTATGATTTTCACAATATTAAATTACTAGCGGATGCCCGCGACTTCGTCCGCGTAGAATTTAGTTTTTCACAAATCCTTCGGGAACTATGGATTTTTTCGGGATAAAAAGTAGCCTATGTGTTAATCCAGGCTATAATATGTCTCAATACTAAATTTCAGCTAATACGATTCAGTAGTCGAGTCGTGAAAAAGTAACAAACATTCAGGAAACCATTGATTTTATCGGGATAAAAAGTAGCCTATGTGTTAGTCCAGAGTAAAATCTATTTCCATTCTAAATTACAGCCAAATCGCTTCAGTAGTAGCGGCCTTAAAGAGTAACAAACATCCAAACGTACATCCAAACACAGGATAGGGATGCATACTATATCCTATGAGATATATTTATCGAAATGTATGAACATGTTATTGTTACAAAGAGTATAACTCTCATCATCATCTTTATTTTTTTTTTTAAATTAAATTAAAGTTGACAATATATTTAAACTTATTCTAAACTATTTATAACAAACAGAAAGAGAAGAAAAGTAATAAACTAAATCTAAGACAATTTATTTAATTAATTATTATTTAATTATTATTTATCAGTCTATTCTAACGGCACACTACAGGGCCAGGCCTCTGTTCCTATAGGAGAAAGGATATGGACTTAGACCCACCACTCTGCACTTATGTAGGTTAGTGGGTATTTAGTATGATAATTTCAAATTCATTAACGACCAGATGTTACTGAACGACCCACGACCTAACCGAGGCACGGGAGAGTAACACCACCAACTTTCAAACTTCGGGCTGAGAATTTTACGGAAACTTCCTTAGAAGAAAAAAAAACTCTGTATGCCTTACCCAGGATTCGAACCCAGGAACTCGTGATCCGAATCCACATACACTGACCACTAGACCAACGAGGCAGTTATTCTCTATAGACTAGTAATAATTATGACGATAAAATTCTGCAACAAAATATAACTTGACCCAGTTCAGAATTAGAATGAATGCGTTCGTTAACTGAATTACTTTAATAAGGATTCTCGTTCATTTTAATTGTATAATTTGCCGTAGGTACTCAGTTTGTTTCCTGACTTTCATAACATATTCCAAAAGTCAAAAGTCAAAATTTATTTCAAATAGGCTTAGTTTACAAGCTCTTTCGAAACGTCAGGTAATAATATTAAACTTAAGATAATGGTGATAATAATTATTCGAAAACTTAAAATGAAAGTTACGAGGGTTCCAAACGCGCCTTGGTCCGAGAAGAGCCCACAACAAACTCAGCCAGGTTTATCCTTTTTTAGTTTATCACCATTTAACAATAGGTATATAAGTAGCCTGTCATGTAATACATTTCATTTCCAAGCAATTTTGTCATTTATGTAATCATTGACACTATAATACTTTTCTATAAGCTTACGTTTAATAAAAACTTTGAACTTATTTATATATTTTATTCCCATAACTTGATTCAATTACGCGTAGTTGGTAGTCAAGGGAAAAGCTGACTAAAGAATTTTATGGGCGCTGTTAATCGTAAACGGGCAATATTTTGAGTGTGAGTCATTAACATGACACATTAACCGGTGTGGTCCCGCCAGAATAATGATACTGCATCGCTGCGTGCCAAATGTTTCGTAAAGTATGCAGTTTTTAAAATTTAATTTAAAAGGACGCTTTTCGTAATAATTTTTGAAAACTTTGATAAAGAAACTCCTTTTTGTTTTCATTTTAAAGGCACTATCTTATGTGTCTAGTAGTTTACCTGTGCTAAAGGAATTGTCACGTGATAGCCCAGTAGATATGACCTCTGCCTCCGATTCCGGAGGGTGTGGGTTCGAATCCGGTCCGCGGCATGCACCTCCAACTTTTCACTTGTGTGCATTTTAAGAAATTAAATATCACGTGTCTCAAACGGTGAATGAATAACATCGTGAGAAAACTTGCATACCTGAGAATTTTCTCAATTCTTTACGTGTGTGAGGTCTGCCAATCCACATTTGGCCAGCGCAGTGGATTAAGGCCTAGCCTGTCTCATCCTGAGAGGAGACTCGTGCTAAACAGTGACCCGAATATGGGTTGATAACGACGATGATCATGATGATTCATAAAGAAATTTCGATATTTTTATTTATGATTAACTGCAATACGGTGATTAAAGTTTTTACGGCTGCTAAAAGCGTCGCGACCATTGCAAGCGCCGCAGATAAATTGGAGGCCGATCGTATCTGGGGAAGCAATTAAGATAAGCGAACAGTGTGCTGTCACAGCTCCGCTGCGCCGGGCGGACACTGGACCGATTTATATGTTCCTGCTCGGCTGGCATACATCTATGCCAGCGCCAGCCGCTGTGAATGCTCTAAACCAACACGTTACGTTTGTATTGTCTTTAATATGCTCAACACGTTCGTTTCGAACTCTATGCCACTTTATATTTGAAATAATGTTATTGTTAGTAATAAGGCGTCGGACTTAATAGTCAGAGATGGGTTCGATCACCGCCGCTCAGCTATTTTGACGTCCTTACACCTATTCTTAATACAGTCTTTCAGACTAATTGAACGGGAATGTTGGACACATTTTAATGCTCGACTGGCATACATCTATGCCAGTGAATGCTCTAAACCAACACGTTACGTTCATATTGTCTTTGATGTGCTTAACACGTTTGTTTCGAACTCTATGCCACTTTATATTAGATATAATTTTATTGTTAGTAATAAATCGTTGGACTCAATAGTCAGAGATGGGTTCGATCACCACCGCTCGACTATATTGTCGTACTTACACCTACTCGTAATACGGTCTTTCAGACTAAATGAACGGGTATGTTGGACATATTTTAATGGCCGACTGGCATACATCTATGCCAGCGCCAGCCGCTGTGAATGTTGGAGCATTCACAGCGGCTGTTAAACAACACGTTACGTTCTATTGTCTTGAATATGCTTAATATGTTTGTTTCGAACTCTATGCCACTTTATATTTGTAAGTAATGTTATTATTCAAGCTTCAATAGTAATAAGACGTCGGACTCAACACTCAGAGATAGGTTCACCGCCGTTTGACTATTTCGTCGTACTTACACCTACTCGCAATACAGTCTTTCAGACTAAATGAAGGAGAACGCGAATGTTAGTCATATTTTAATGCTCGACTGGCATAGATCTTTGCCAGCGCCAGCCGCTCAGAATGCTTGATACAGAAACGTTACGTTCATCGTGTCTCTCAATCGCTTTTTATACTTAACACGTTTCTTTTGACCTAGATTTGTTTTTCCCCTTTTGTTTGTGCATTATGCTTCTTTAACTAACAAGCTGACACTGCGCGTTCCCATAGAAATACGGGAATTATGTAAAGCATAAATCCTTCCACGATAAATGGGCTGTCTAACATTGAAAGAATTTCTCAAATCGAACCAGTAGTTCCTGAGATTATCGTACCCACATAGGCAGTGATTAACGTTTACTGTCATCACTCAATATACACATACTTAATGTGTAAATTGAGAAAGAAGTTAAACGTGAAGTTTTCACAAACGTACGAATACGGAACCTCTTTTTTAAAAGCTGATAAAAACAAATTTATTATTAAGATATGCGCACCAAAAACGAGGAGTTATATAATTCAAAGTCTGTTATTATAACGATAATTATGAATGAAAACGGAGCGGCGCTGTGAGGTGTATTTAATGCACGGTTTGCACGCAAGCCACGCAAAATAACTTAAACAGAATTGTGGAAAAATAAAAGCAATTAAAACTCAGATTTGTACCGCAGCTTTTGCAATTAAGAGGAAAATGGATGCTCTGGATATATTTTAAATTTTTACTAGCCAAGCTATTTAGGTTATTGAATTTCCTTGCTCAGTATTATCACAGAATACATAAAACCGTTTTTCACCGTTTGTTTATTATTATTAGGTACTTACTTATCACTTACTCACTTACCCTTTTCCGTAGGTATACCTTACACACTATAATAAACATTTTTAGTATTACCCACAAGCTATTGTTAAAAATTTAAGGAAAGGTGGAAAAGTATACTTCTTTTAATACAACAATCTATTCTTTTATTAGAATCTTTAACGGAAATAAAATAATTTGAAAAATGCCTTTTTTGTTTGTTATGAAAGTACTGTACGTAACGTAAGAACATTTATTTTTAACATACGCAAGTATTTCCTTCGCAGCAAACACACTTGATTCCTAGAATCTGGGTACTTGTAAATATGTAATACACTAAAATATACAATACTAAAATCAATACCAAAATCTCTGTGTGTGTATAAGACCGTACAGTATATTACACATTGTAGGCTGTACAGTTATGCCTAATAAGTATTTAAGTGTTTATTGATAATATTGGTACAAAAAATCAATGGTTTAAGTTCATGCTACCGAAAAAACTCTCTTACGAGAAGAAAATCTGGGATTCTGCACCATTCTGTTCATGGTAGAGTTTACCCATCATCGTCATCTTCGTTATCAATCTATATTCGGCTTACTGTTGAGCTCGAGTCTCCTCTCGGAATGAGAGGGGTTAGGCCAAATAGTCCACCACGCTGGCCCAATGCGGATTGGCGGACTTAAGACACATATAGAATTAAGAAAATTCTCAGGTATGCAGGTTTCCTCACGATGTTTTTCCTTCACCGTTTGAGACACGTGATAATTAATTTTCTTTTTTTAGTTTTCTTAGTTCAGCCATCAACACTACACATATTCAATACCAAAATTCTCCCTGTACGCAATGTAGATAAATACGTATGAAATAAAATAAAACGTTTTAGCAAAATATCCACGTTAATGAAAGAAAAATTGTTTTCGTAGGACAAAATTCGTCGTGTAAACGGGCGTATTGAATTTAAATGACCTGTCCTGACCCAAACCTGTCTTATAATTAAAATACATAATGGAAGTGTATTTACAAAAGTAGGTTGATTACATTTAAATACATTTTTAATACAAACTTACCTTCAAATTACCTTTACCTTCCCTACCTGCTTCATTTTAACCAATTAGTTTTTTTCTGACTGTGTAAGTGCCGTAGACTCCTTGTGGGACCTCAGCGGCGTCACCGGGAGTTAATAACCAATTAGACATTTGCTTGCTGTTGCGATACCTAATAGGGATAATGACAGTTTTTTAAATTGTATATAAATTAAGAGTATGCTAATAGTAAAGCAATTTTGTAAAAGTAATAAGGTATTAATAAGGTAAGATCCCTGAAAAACGCCCCATACAAAATGGCACGAACTAATGACGTCCTAGGCAATGTAATGATCGTTATATTTGTATGTGCGTACAAACAAAATTACTAATATCTTTGTTATTTGTGCGTTTATGTTTATAGTTCAAATATTAAAAAATGTCACATTTAATGTAAGGAAGCTAAAACTGTTTGAATTTTCATCTAATTACGATAAAATATTTTTAATAGATTTTGAAATTTTATAAATCTTATTTATTTTGCAAATATCTATAATAAATAAATTAGTTAACATTGACCTTTTTTACCCGAATGTATCATTAAAATCAATATATTCAAACCTAGTCATCATCCCCATTGGTTATTAACTGATTGTTGCGAATTGCGATATTATAGATATAGCCTCTGGCCCGATAATCGTACCACTATACCTACTTTTCTGTTTGAATTTTAAAGTCTGAAGTATATGTTAGTGGTCTAGAAATGTAACTAACATGTGTGCGTATCCATGAATGGCTGAGTTCAGATTTTGTTGGAAATTAACGTAATCTATATAATTTTTGTACCAGGGACTTACTATTACCTAAAAGACAGACCAAATACAGACGCAGAGCAACATATTGTAGGACGTATCTTCGTCATGTAGTTCTATTATTGGCGGAGCTTTTCTACTATACATCGTTGGCGATTATGTCTGCCTGTCTGTCATCTGTTCTGTCAAGTATTAATTTATTAAATAGAAGCAGACGTTAATAGGCAGAGGCTAAGTATGAATAGGCAATATTTGATTAACTATGTTATCCTCTGCGAAATACCGACGAACGAAGCGATAATGTCTCTACATACATCTATTAAGAGTTAAACAAATATTTTAAGGGTTCCATTTTTATACGTACGTACGTTGGCAACACTAAAAACGTGAGCCATACGGTACTCAACTGTTGCTGTACCTGGCAGCAACCAGTATTTGAGGGGAAATCTAGTAAGTGGCGATCACAATAGATCAGTAACAACGTAATACAGGGACCTCAAGAAGACCTGCAGAGCCGCGACATCAAGAAGAAGAAGAAGAAGCCGTACCTTTTAAGCGTGGCGACGTCTGTTCATGACGAATAAATTTTTTCCTATAAAATAGTCGATCGCACGTGTTCTAAGTGGTGCTTTTATCCTGGCAGATGGTAATGTGTTAATGTTAACGGGGCATAAGAAACATATACACGATATATCCATCAAGCTTATATGAGAATGTTTCATTGTCAACAGCGAGTTTCCGCATTTAATTACAGGTGCTCCGTTTACAGTGACGTTGACAGCTTTAAGATGAATTATTGTTCGGCGCGGGCAAGTCGGAGACGTTTCTCGTTACTACGTGACAAACATTCTTTGTGATAAATTTTCCAACACTTGTTCTTATTTAAGACACGCCTTCGCGTTCGTGTGGAAATATTTTTAACTATACATCACGGTTACGCTTGTGGCAAAACAATCGTTTTAACACTAGTGATCGTGCTTGTACTACATGCATTGTCATTATACCTACAACTACATACAGCTCGTTTCATGTAGGAACAGTGGGTTCGATTCCCACAACTACGCTTTACGCTTACTTTAGGGCTAGATAGGGATGTCTCCATAGGTCCATAAAGGCAGCAGACAGATTAGGAGTTAGGTTTGCCTGATCACAAGTAGAAGCTAACTTTCGAAGCAGTCTGACTCAGGTCTGACAGGCTTAGGATTGTTTGATCACAGACAGAAGGTAAGTTTTCAAGCCCTCATAGGCCCATACAGGTAGCACACAGATTAGGAGTCAGTATTTTTAGCAGACTCAGAATGGATTACAAAAATAAGAAAACCATTGTTGAACAAAGGTTATGAATCACAATATTTGTCAGGGCAACTTAATTATCAAATCAGACTGTAACCAAAATAAGACCCTAGAATGGCAGAGAATGACCTTGAGTGGAGTCACGCACTTGTGATCGTTGTATAAAGGGTTAAGGGACTCCCTTTAAAGTTAACTTACTCTCCCCTTTTTCACTCAAGTCGTCTCGAACGCCACGAGCATACTGAAGCCGACCGTACGACGAGCACCTTATATCGCAAGTCGTTCCCGCAAACCGATCGTTACCCCTCTTTAACTCCCTACTCTTTACGGTCAGCACGAGCCAACACGAGATCGAGCGACGTGGTATCCGTCTCAGACTACGATTTCCTACAGTATATTGTTTAAGTATGTAAGTATATTATTTATTTATGTTTTGTACGTAGTAGTAAGGCGTGAGTCACGTATTAAATTATAATTTTTTGAACCTAGGATTTTTTAACAGACAATGTGAAAAGCTTCTATAGCGCAAAATATATATACACTTTTGTAAAGCCTCTATAAAAGCAACAATATTTTATAAACAATTTTTCAGGGTAACTTCATTTGGTATAGTCAGACGACTTCATTTTACCGTTAATACTTAAATCGTTATCCAAACTGGGTCACGTAGGAAGCAGGTCTTTGAAATGGCGGTTTAATTTATTTATTTCCTTTACTATGTCAAGCGACCTAGCTAACTATATAAATTAGTTATTAGCTTCGACGTTGCTTGTGAAGGAAATAATATGTTGTCGAGACATCAGTGCTTTTTTACAGCAAATTAAGTGATAATATATTACAGGGACATCGTGCATACGTTAGCCGCTTCTTGTTTGTGTAATTGTGTTTTTTTTCGCTTTCATAATGTTTTGAGTAAGTATTCACTTTCAGCTCATGAAAATCGCTATCTTTAAGCCTGCACACATGCTAAGATACGATATTGGTATTCTTTTGACCATAAATCCTACACTGAAACCTCATCAGGAATTAGCCAATTGCGTAGCCACTTATCTTTTATTATAATGCAGAAAAAATTTGGCAATATCTTCCTTAACAGGGCGGGAATTGGAACTTTGGGCTAGCTAAGTTTCAGAGTCAGCCTGGCTGTCCAGTGCGGAAATGCAGCCATTATTCTTGCCACGTGGGCATGATTTGAAAGTTATTAGGATTAGTTAATTTGAGTTCCCTATTGTATTCTTTCTTAATAAAAAAAGACTTTATGTCATCATAATCATTATCATATTCTGCTTAAGGACGTCCACTGCTGGACAAAACACTTTGGTATGGACTTTTATACACCTACCCACTTTTAATGACCTAGTTGTAAGTCTTAATATACGTCTGTTATTTAAAGTAAGAATGGTTAGGGTTTACGTTTTCAAATACGTCAAGACGTGCGGAGAGCGTCTAGCCAAATTCCAGAGTACGAGTGACAACAAAGCGACAAGGTAGGTATCTTTACACGATAATATTCACAGGAAGCCTTTATTTGGGTTACAGTCAACTACCGGCTTCGTTACTCCTTCTCAAACCTACCTACCGTTTAATGAAAACAAACAGAGCAATATTGTTCAAAGAGATGCGTTACGTCGACCCTGGCGTGGTTCCAGACTTTAACGAATACACACGCTGAAATATATCTTCTGTAAACTTTAATAACATACTCATATTACAGAGGCACGAGGTAAAAAACCTATAGAATTTCTTCTTAGTTTTAACCTAACCTAAACGAAATTGTTCTCTTTAAACAGAAAAAAAATTGTGTTATATTTGGAACTAGCTGAAGCCGCGCGGTTTCACCCGCGTGGTTCCCGTACCCACGCGGAATACGGGAATAATATATAGCCTATAGCCTTCCTCGACAAATGGGCTATCTAACACTGAAGGAATTTTTCAAATCGGACCAGTAAGTTCCTAAGAATAGCGCGTTCAAACAAACAAACTCTTCAGCTTTATAATATTAGTACAGTTCGCGCGGCGAGAGTTTGGCTTTGACCTTCGGATGGAGGGGATTACTGCGCATGGGTACTGTCACGCACACAATACTTTTCCTTTTTTATGTACCAGGTTGGATATTTGAGTGGGTCAAAATTCATGTATAGTGATAATAATGCTAGAAAATAATACGAAGTAGATAAACTTCTTCATTTATTAAAACTATTGATAGTTATTTTACATATTTAAAATGTTTATACAGAGACAGCAATGAAAATTCTAAATAATTGTTTTTAATAAAATTATTTATTCCAAGATACATGTAAAATTGGTACATAAGAACAAAAGAAAACTTAAAATAATTATTAAATACAGTGTGTCCCTGGATAATCTGCAACACCAAAAGGGGGTGAAACTACACCAAAATGTAATTTAAAAAAGTTAACATTAAAAAAAAGTCTTAGCAGCAGTACTATTCAGATTCTGAATCAGTTAACGGTTTAACGCCTTCTATGAAATTACCGCATGGGTCATTGGTGCTGCCGACGTTGCACGAAATTGTGCAACGTCTTTTGCTTGTTGAGGGTCCGGGTTCAGGGCTTCCTCGGTCGCAGTTGTCATCATCATCATCTTCATAACCATCATCAGAATCATCGTCTTCGGAACTATCATCGGCGCGAATTATAAATTGCTCGGTAAGTAAATCAACTACATAGTCACTCTTGGCGTACTCTTCTTCTATATCTTTTACCTTCTTACATATTTTTTCCCATTCCTGGGCACCCATTAAGGATACTTTTTCTTTGATAAGTTTGGTACATTCTTGTAAATTCCATTTAACATTTTTGCTAGCTACATATTGTTTAATAGTAGCCCATGCCATTTCTATGGGGTTGAGGTCTGGATGGTAAGGCGGTAATCTCAATATGCTATGGTTTGCTTCTGCTAAAATTTGATCTATTGAAAAAGTTTTAAATCTTTCTTTATTAGCTTTTATCATGTTGTACAATTGTGGCTTGAGCATTGTTGAATCATATTGTATGCCTTTATTAGTTAGCCAATTTTGCATATCGGCTTTTTTGGTATTGGAGGACGGTGCTAAATCCCATTGTTTATTGTGGTATGAGGCGTTGTCGACAACCACTACAGAATTGGGTGGTAGGTTGGGAATTAATTGTGTCCTAAGCCATTTTTCATAATTCTCGTAATTCATGTTGTCGTGATAGTCCCCTGTTTTGGTGCCGGCTTTAAAAGTTAATAAAGCATTTGGTATAAACCCAGCTTCAGATCCTGCGTGGACTATCACAACTCGTTGTCCTTTAGAAATGGGTTTTTTTAGTCCTTCCGTAGGGCAATCGCTCCAGGCTTTGGTTGTTGAGTGCGATGAATCTACGTAGGATTCATCTGTGTAAACAATGGGTCTTCCTTCTTGTCGATATTTTTTTATTTTTCTTAAATATTCAATGCGTTGTAATCGGATATTCGATGTTTCTATTAGTAATTTACGGTTGTTTTCTGTTTTTTTCCAGCGAAATCCTAACTCCTTTACAATTACACGAAGACTTGTTTCTGACCCTTTAAAGTTTATATCTTCCTCAAGTTTCTTTTTTAGTTTCCCAATGGTGGGAAGTTCATTATTCGTCTTGTGAAAATTGTGTAAACATCTTTTTATAACACCTTGGTCAAAATTATCAATATTGGTAACTGGTTTAGCTCTGGGACGTTTTTTTCCAGGTGTTCTGAAAGTAATTAGCAAATCGGAACTCTTGGCTTGATTTGCGATATTTTTTACAGTGCCAATTGAAGTCTTAGTGGCCTCCGATGTCCGTTTTTGAATCTGAGCTAATTTACTGACTACTCTATTTAATTTAGAAACAGTTTCCGTTTTCATTACCTGCAAAGTCTCTATAGTTTGGTTATTTTCCGACTGACTGAGTAAAGAAGCAACTTCCTCAATCTTACTTCGAATTTGCTTCAATGAATCGATACATTCGTCAGCTTCTTTCTTTAAAAAGCAATTCACGTCATATATCATTTTCCGTGCTTGCCTTTTTAAAACAATGTTTTTTTTACGCATTTTTAAATCACTTTTTAATATTTAACAAAAAAACTTAAACAAACAAACTCAACAAATAATAACAATCGACAACAATTAACGAAAATAGCAATTCATTTGTGAACGTGATTGTACAACAGGAGTGCGCGGTACGTCGTTTCGGTGCGAGAGGCAGGTAACGACTGGAGCGCCAATCAGAGCACCGCGCACCCGCCCCGCACCCCGCTAATGCCCGTTGATACCCAATTTCTGATTTCTGCGCAATAACGGTCAAAGCCAAACTCTCGCCGCGCGAACAGTATAGATGTTAAAGAATCACATGAAAACTTCTTCTGTGCAGTCAGTGGCATGTTTGAGAGTGGCAAAAGCGGTAGTAGTAGTTTCCTACCATTTGTTTTTCTTCTGCGATGACCTTCAATTCAATCCTGCTTTGAGGCCTCCTTCATACCTCTGTTATTTTTTAAAGAAAAAAATCTGCGAACAGTACTGGGATGCAACATTTTACCACATACAAAACCAGTGCCAGACAAGTGGCCTAAACTCAATTGTGGCTAAAATATTAATAAACTTCGCAATGAAATTAAACAGCAAATACGATAACTATGTGATGTCGTGAAAGTTAGTGGCTTGCAATTTTGTTCCAATAATACATTAATTCCTTGTCCGGAAAATATGTGCTAATATTTCCATCGGAATTTCATTACTGCAAGCTTGGTGCGAGTTCAGATAAACACGCGTTTTATTGCTTTCCTTCTTTCTCTGCGGTTCGACGTTGGACATATTGTATAAGTAATTTTAAATCTACTAACATTATATAATTAACAAATTTAGCAAGACTAACTGGTGGAAAGTACGACGACAATTGAAAATTTGTCCTGATGGACAATGGATATATATATATAGGAATACTTTTTGGGACATCCTGTTTAGCGTCGCAGCAGCGGTTCACTCACACTTTTACGATATTTATTTAACTACCCGATTGTTCTTGGTTTTTCTTCTCTTTTGGTTGTTAATTATTTTTGTTCTTAAATATTGTATTATGTAATAATAACCAGTGCTCAGTAAAACTAACTGTGGTTTGTGTTGCACTATGGTTAGGCTTAATTGAAATATATTTTTTGTATAATAATAAATAAATAAATTAAAATTAAATAAATAAGTAAAAATATGAAAATAATAATCGTTTTTCTTGTTCAGATTAATTTTCACAGAAAATTCGCATAGTTATATAGAGTTTATCAGCTCAGCCCCTGTAGCCAAGTGGCATGTCGATTATATTTCTACGATCGCAGACGCTTCGAAAACTAGAAAAATGTATGGGAATGACAGATCTTGATCACGTGACCTGTCGATAGCAAATGTCGAATGTTTCTAGTTTTCGAAGCGTTTGCGATCTTAGAAAGAGAATCTACGTGCCGCCTGGCTACAGGGGCTATATAGTGTTATCAATTCCTACAAACCATCCTACGTATTGACATCGCAGCAAAATTTCACATTGTAGTGATAAAAAAATATTCGCAACGAGAATCTCCTCCTCGTCGGAAGTCGGTCAAAAATCTGAAATTTGCAGGAAATCCCGAGAGTAAAATCTGCTTTTAAATAATTCAGACGTTGTTCGAGCCGGATATGAAGTAACCGTCGAAACATAAAATATAGTCCGTTAAAAACTTAATTCAACTTTTGGCCTTGGAGCTGAATAAATATTTATAAGGAAGAATCTAAGTCGAAAAGCGGTGACTTATACCTCGATTTATTTTGAATAGATCTGTGATGGATTGCTCTGTAAGCCTTCTTAGAAGTAGGGAGACCACCTCATTACGTAAAGCCGTGCAAGAAAATTTGGAATTCGGGCTAAAGTTTGCCAAACCTAGCCGACATTAAGAATGGTAATGAGAATAGATGCTGTTGTCGGTTAAGTGTGTGAGTATTTGGTAAATTAATGTACTAAAGAGTTTACTTGTAATGCTAATGACCTTGAAAAATAATTGGCCCATAGTTTGTTTTAGTATAGTCAGTAACTCTATTTTTTTTTTACCTATTTACCTATATAATATCTTGTATTATTTTTAAACTAAAAAGGTTTTTAAAACTGGTAACCTATTTTTAAGTGTAAGGCTGCGGAGTGTTTCAAAACTTGATAAAACAGCACTTTTAAATTGAAATTAAAAAAAAATATTTAGGTAATTAACATAATCAATTAATCATACAAGCAGTAACTTCAGAAACTAAAGATTGTATGTATGTTATTTATCTTTTTTAAAATATTCATTTCATGCAGTTAAGGCCTTTCTTAAGGTTCTTTTTAACAACACTAGCTGATACTCGCGACTTCATACTCTATAGGACTTTTAATATTCCGTGAGAACTCCTTATATATACATTTCGCGTTTTAATTAAATAATAAGATACAAAGTTTTTCATTCATATTATTTGTTACACACAATATATGCAAAATATTTGAAATTCAAATCAGAGTTTGGCAAAGTTTAGTCGTCACTTAAAGAATATTGCTTATCCACTAGCCACTTTACTTGAACTAAGATAATTCCATAAAAAAGTTTTTCACTTTGCGGATATTATATCCAAGGAGTTTGCCACTTTAAACTTGTACTTTATAAAGTTAAAGTATGTTTTAAATTTGCATGATATTATCATAATAAGTGTACCTTAGTTTCTAGATAGATATTTCACATGTTCACCATCTATTTATGGTGTATTCACCGTAGAGCCGTGATAGCCCAGTGAATTCGATTCCGGAGGGTGTGGGTTCGAATCCGGTCCGGGGCATGCACCTCCAACTTTTCAGTTGTGTGCGTTTTAAGAAATTAAATATCACGTGACTCGATCGGTGAAGGAAAACATCGTGATGAAACCTGCATACCAGAGAATTACCTTCATTCTCTGCGTGTGAAGTCTGCCAATCCGCATTGGGCCACCGTGGTGGACTATTGGCCTAACCCCTCTCATTCTGAGAGGAGACTCGAGCTCAGCAGTGAGCCGAATATGGGTTGATGACGAGACACCGTAGAGAAGCTTTTTGAATCAAAGCTCGTCTAGTAAAAAACAAATATCAGTATTATGGTTTATTGTTCAAAAGTATGAATTAAATGTGTTTCATAATACTGAAAAGAAAAATTGCAAAAGGTCTCGTGAATTTGTCGGAATAACAATAATTATTTTATTATGAAACACGACTAAAGCTCACGTGACACTATTCGAACCTATACGGGGCCCTTAGTTATGAGCTGGCTCTTGCAACGTGGCACTATCCAGCTCATGACAAGCTCATGACTAAGGGCCCCGTACGGTTTCGAAACGAGTCGGGCATAATCCGACGTTGTATCACGTGAGTTTTAGCCGTGTTTAATGCTCAATTAATATGAATAACACGACAGTTTAAATTCTAAAATAACAATAATTAGTTACGAAACCATCCAGGGTTCTTATTAATGTATTTTTTACCCTGCAACAGGCGTATACTAAAATCGATGGCGGATACATTAAGCAAGCATATTCCGATAGATTTACTTTTATTTAGTTTTAGACTTCTATTTTCTATTTAAGTATAATCGAATCACCTAAAAAGTTAATACATGCAAGATTTTATAGCTCCGATCTTGTGGAGCTAAAAGGAATTGTCTGTCGCTGCCACACTTTAGCTCATTTTTCAACTTTGCGCCAAGTGAGACCGAGAAAAATGGTTTACTGTCAACTTAAGCGAAATATTACGGGATGCATAGATTCTTGATCGATATTTATGTCTATTTATGACTATGTAGAAGAGTTAAGTTTTTAAATAAAGTTTCGTAGGTACGGTTTAGTAGTTACAGTTTAAATGCAATTTGACGATAACCTAAACAGTTAAGATTTGTTTATGAAACACGGTATCTCTTAAATATTACGACATACTTAACAAAGTGCTAGATGACATCAAATAAAGTTTAGTAGGTACAGATTAGTATTGTTACAGTATAAATGCAATTTGACGATAACCTAAACAGTTAAGATTTGTTTAATATACAGGATGTCCCTTAAATATCTTGACATACTTACCAAAGTGATAGCTCAAGGCCTACTAAAATAACGCAATATGTGTTAGCCGTTTTACGGTTTTTAAGTTATATTGATTTTTGTACAAAATACAAAAATCCCTAACTTTACTTCAGTTTAGTCATACCATGTGCTGAAAATATACTTAACACAGTCACTACAAGACTATGCGTGATTGTAACATGCTCTTTGGAGCTTCTTATAGTAGAGGGCTTATGGAGTTTAAGCCTACCACGCTGTTTCAATGCGGGTTACGCGCTTAGGGTGATAATATTTACTCTGTAACGAGCACTGATTTGAGGAAATTACATCTCCCTGCCGTACTGCAATTGAATTGGTCTCGTAAACTAATCCTGTATACGGACCGACATAGTAGCGCTTTCATACAAACACTTCAACACTTGGAAGTACCTGTAGTCGAGCCGATGGACGTTAGGGTCCCAAGGTACTGGAATGGTGACCCCGCACTGGAATGCGCAGTTTTGGTCGACCCCCACTAGGTGGAATGAAGACATCAAGCGGGTTGCAGGGAGCCGCTGGATGCTGGCGGCTCGAGACCGCTGTGTTTGGAGGTCCATGCAAGAGGCCTATGTCCAGCTGTGGACGACCATTGGCTGATAATGATGATGATGATGATGATGATGATGATGAGCACTGATTTTAATCATAATAAGTGAGATCTTTGGCTTATGTGCTCTTAAAGGTAGTCGTATAACATCGCCGAGATTTTAGTTTTTTACTGCTACTGAGATTTTTTCTATTCCAATATTTTATGTACCTACTCGTAACTAGCGGACGGTCACGACTTCGTTCGCGTGGTTTGTCACAAATCCCCCGGGAACTATGTTTTTTACTGGGATGAAAAGTAGTCTATGTGTTAGTCCAGAGTAAAATCTATTTCTATTCCAAATTTCAGCCAAATCGCTTCAGTAGTAGCGGCGTTAAAGAGTAACAAACATCCATACAACTTGCGCGATTATAATATTAGTAGGAAGTAGGATGATTTAGAACCTCACCATTAGATACCACAAAAGCTATCCACTGGGCAAATAGCAAAAGTGTACCTGCTACAAAATTTGAGTATATTGTTTTTGTGTTACTCAAATGAAATAGAAAAGAGTAAACATAGAAATGTATTTGGATCATGCCTGTATTTAATGAGCGCACACCTGACACCGCGAAAATTCGGAGTTTAAATTTTAACAAAGGCACTTTATACTTTTCCCAGCTTGATAAATACACGTGCTGATTTTTTTCCTCTTATTAGTGGGTCTGTGCCAGCTATAACCACCTGCGCCAGATGAATTAAGGCAAGGAACAGATTAACTACTTTTTGTTTCAACCATCTTTGATTTCTAATCATGTACGTAGAATTCCTTTATGCTTTTTTTTACGGCTTCCGTGGCGCAGTGGTATGCGCAGCGGACTAACAAGACGGAGATCCCTGTGTTGGATCCCCGGCTGGACTGATTGAGGTTTTCTTAATTGGTCCAGGTCTGGCTGGTGGGAGGCTTTGGTCGTGGCTAGTTACCACCCTACCGACAAAGATCATCCTTCTCCTAACAAGTCAGCCCGATTCCATCTTAGATTGCATCATCACTTACCATCAGATGAGATTGTAGTCAAGGGCTCACTTGTAAAGAATAAAAAAAAATGCTTAGAGGCAATTGGATAAGCTTCCACCTTCATACAGGATGTTATATTTCATAGGTTATCGCATTATTATATTTCATAGGTTTAAACATACGATGTTTGTTTTAAGTTAACGAATTAATAACTGAAATTTATATTGAATAGATCCAGCCTTAAAAGTTTTTACAAAAGTTTTTCGTACATGACCACTAAACTTCAATTTATTTACAACTGTGAGGACTTACATAGCTATCGTATGATTATTTCAACTATTACATATATTAGTATCATGGTACTCGTATGTACGATATTATTAATTAGTAATTTAATCATTGATTAATTAAATTATGTATTATATATATTAAATATTATGTTATTATTCACTCATAGTTTTTATCATCAAGCTGCAATTCGTTAGTGTGGTTTTGCTAAATCCATGCTGCGCGTCACAGTAGGTACATTTTTCAGCGTTGCAGAAACTAGGACTAAGAAAAATGGTTTACTGCTAGTGAAAAACCTGCACAATGAAGAATATCTATACCTTAACATTGCATCCAGTCTTGCTGAGGTACATTATGCTTAAAATTTGCGGTAATAAGTATGAATTGAAAGTGTAAGAAGTATAGATTATAGCACTGTCTATCGTTTCGGAACGCTAAATCGTCTAAAACGTCTTTGCCCGTAGGGAGGTAAGTAGACACGGCCGAAGACTACTACCGGACCAGACTTAAACCAATTTAGAAAATATTAAACCCTAAATTGACCCATGCTTGGAAATCGAACCTAGAAATTCTCTATTGAGAACCAGACAGACAGTCTGATTGTTAAAAATAATAAAATGAAACGAATAACATAATGAAATCGTAAACTCTATTGGTACAGCTTAGAACGTTGTGTAAAAAATAAACAAATACAGTAGATAACGTAATAAATACACTAGAAAGTTCAAGAGAATCCGTTGAAAATATTGAACTTAATCAAATTAAAAAATCTTTTCAACTGGAAGGTTCAAATTTGTACGAATGAAGCTATTCGTTCGGAACGTCGAACTAAGTGTTTGGATAGAAGTGTACTCGTATTTAACTAGACCCTGGCTTCGTTATTCAATATGAATGTTATGAAAATACAAAGAATACGCATAGAAAAGAAATAAAGCAATACTTCGTGTAACAGACCTTTCTTTAGTTATTTGATTTAATGAGCCTTTATGATACCTAAAATATATTTATTTTTAATCGATTCCCGGTTAACGCCCGATAGATCACGTTCGTTCGACGCCCGGTGTTTACATAATTATATTAATTAACTACCTTAAATGATATTGAATCAAATTTTAAAGAGACACGTAATTTTTGTTTTAGTCAAGTGTCTGCCAGTAAAAATGGATACATGAAAAAAATTACGAGAGTAGAACAATTACAACTTACAAATTAAAGGATTAATAGACGAAAAAAATATACTTGGAGAAGGGTTTCATACAAATCTCCATTGAAAAATATTTTGAAAATTAATTAGATAAAGTTGTAAGTAAAAAATGCGCATACACACACTTGGCCGGCTTTTAATGATTAATTAAATTTTTTTAAAATACTCATATGTTAAAAATTTAATGCTTATTATAATAATCGGTGCTTATCCAAGACTTTATGTGTGAGCAGCATTATAATATTTTCATTAGGCAGACCCATAACACTTCATCATTTATTATATCTGATACCGCTTAACGGAAACTATAAACTCCAGGGAATTTCAAGTTTATTAATAAAATCATAATTAACTACAGAGAAAGGAATCCGAGCCCTTAGATCGGTTCGTTCGATTATATCCGTAAATTTAAAAAAACCTGTTGAAAAGATAAAACAATTTAACTACAATATTAGGGTAATTTTCAAATGAAAATAAGCACAAAGCGACTTTTTAGCATATATTGCAGCTTGGAAATGCATCTCTTTATTTATTTTATGCTAGTGGCTACCAGGGATTATGTTTCGCTTAAAGAACATACAGTGTTGTGTACAGTACAGTGAAGTGGCTACAATAATAATTCAACAGGCCAGAATCTACCCCATGAACTCTTACGGAGACCAACCTACTTGCTTGCTTACGCTTATTATGCTTACTAAATATTACTTCTTTATCAGAGTCAAGTCTTGAAAGTCATTCACCATCATTATTAGCCGATGGGCGTCCTCTGCTAGACAAAGGCCTCTTGCATAGATCTCCAAGCGCAATAGTCTCAAACCGCCAGCATCCAGCGGCTCCCTGCAACTCGCTTCTGCCAACAAACTCCTACGACTTGCAAATCTCATCCAATGTGATGCATTCCAAGATGGTACCATGCTATGCATTGTTAAGCTAAGCTGATATTTACCAATACAGTGGTAACCAGGCCCGACTCCACTTGGGATTCCCAAGTTGAATCTGTTACCACCCAAAGTTGGGAAATGGAAAATTCTAAATTAACCTGAGCCGACCTAAGATTCTAATCGATCCAGTAGTTTTAGAGCCTACTTAATCTAAACAAATAGTCAAATCTTTCCTCTTTAATATATTAGTATATATAAATGATCTAAGTTTATATACAATTTCATTTATAGTTCAGCCCCAAGCAATAACCGTCGATAAGGCTATAAATTTAAAATTAAGTATTTTGTAGCTGTGCAGTACGATAATTTTGCTTCTGCATTAGGCACGATTCCAGATTTTAATAGGTTCTGTTATTTATTTTGCAACTGCAGTTTGCGCTGAGAGTCAAGGAAAATGCTTGCCTCCCACTTAACGCATCCACATAATTGTATTCAGTAATACTATGAAGCCGAAAGTTTGTGTGTTTGTATGTTTCTTACTTCTTTGACAACTGAACGGCTAAAATTTTAAATAGATTGATGTTATTAACAACCTTATCATTATCTCTGATGTGCCTAAAGTAAATGTGAGTAAAGATGTGCTGGTGAGTCTTCTCATTAATCACGTAGGACCCCAATGGATATGATATTATACTCAACTTCACAAAATTTATAAAGGACACTAGTCATTATATAAATACAAGAATATAATGTCCAGATATTGGTTTTTTACACGGAATTCAGAAGTCGGCAAAAATTTCACGTTTTCGACCAATTAACTAATCACCAATATCTAATAATATTTTTAACCTACGTTCTGAAAATGTTTGTAAACTAAGCCTAATTGAAATAAACGAATTTTGAATTTGAATTTGTGGACGGGTGCGTCACAGGATTGCGCCTATAAGCTCAGCACTGGGAATCCGAACACCTGGAAGACGGGTTGATAAGAGATCGCATCGTGTGTGGTATTTGCGACGGTACAGTGCAGATTGCTGAGAATGAAAGACTTAAGTTGGCCATTAGGATTTGTCAAAGAAACGAAATACCTATCACGAAAAAACGACTAAATAGATTTGGCTGTCAATTAGAATACAGAGTATATGATATCCTAACTTATGCTTAGTTTTATATCCGCAAAAAATCAATTGTTCCGGTAACATATTATGTGAAAAACTGATTTACACGCGGACGAAGTCGCGGGCTTCAACCGGTAGAGAATACAAGTTGCTACTATAAGTTACTAAGATATTGCGTTGTTTATTTCTACAGTGTTCTCTTTATATATCTCTAACCTGTATAGTAGGTGAAAACCTTTAAGGTTAAAAATGTGTTTCAGTATACCATTTTCCGAAAACGCCATTCGTAATAATATTTAAAAGGATTTGAGAAAGCAAAATTTATGAAAGTTAAGCCACTTACGGGATGGTGCATATAAACCTCTTCGTATCCGAATTAAAAGTATACATTTTAGAATAATATTGGTTTCATTATCATCATCATCATGTCGGCCGATGGACGTCCACTGCAGGACATAGGCCTTTTGTAGGGTCTTCCAAACATCACGATCCTGAGTCGCCTGCATCCAGCGAGTCCCTGCGACTTTCTTGATGTCGTCAGTCCACCTACTGGGGGGGTCGACCAACACTGCGCTTTCAAGTGCAGGGTCGCCATTCCAGCACCTTGGAACCCCAAAGTTCATCAGATCTTCGAACTATATGCCCCGCCGAACGCCACTTCAGCTTCGCGACACGTTGAACTATGTCGGTGACTTTAGTTCGAATGGTTCAATTTGGATGACAAATGGCATGGTTAACTTTGTGATCATTTGATACCCATACTGTAGAAGTGTATTAAGAATAACCAGACTGCCATCTTAAGTTTTTGCTTTTAAATTAATATAATACCTTTACCTAGCTATATTCAACAGACAATGTAGCCAGGCTACAGCTCATGCGGCGGGTGTAAAAATATGCGTTAATGTTTTGTAAGGAATTTCATTAAAGCCAGCGTGCTGCCTTTTATATAAATATACAGTTTATTGGCTTTTGTTACACACTTAGCTACAAGAAAACATCACGCATCGTAAGTACTGTTGCTTCGTGCTGACCTTTATTCCGTTTATGCAATAAGGTTTTCAGTATGATCATGTTTATAAATCTATTTGCATTTGTTTACACATACTTTTCGCTATGACTAAAATCTCCCTTGATGCAAAATATTGTACATCCGAATATGGCGTAATATAAATTAATTTAAAAGGGTAACGTCTATTAAAACGATATTCATCATCATCATTAATAACCCATATTCGGCTCACTGCTGAGCTTGTCTCCTCTCAGAATGAGAGGGGTTAGGCCTTAGTTCTCGCTGGCCCAATGCGGATTGGCATACACGTAGGGAATTAAGAAAATTCTCAGGTAGACAGGATTCCTTACGATGTTTTTCCTTCACCTTTCCTTTCGATATTACAGACCAGTTTTACGCAATAACTCAGAGGAATTATAACATGGTATGTCTGTAATTATTTAACGCATTTTACCGACGCTATGGGTAATTGAATGTATACTATAGGTAACTGTAGCCATGCATGTAGTGAGTTGTAACCTAGTTCCTGTAGGAACAAGTATCGGTAAATTTTGTGTTAAAAGCGGTTGACGCGGTAACGAGCAACGTCTCCGACTTGCCGCGACCGACTATAACTCATTCCACATCTGCCTACCCATTTATAATTAAATGAGGAAACTTGGAGGTGACAACGACGTTACATTATCATATCTATACTAATATTATAAAGCTGAAGAGTTTGTTTGTTTGAACGCGCTAATCTCAGGAACTACTGGTCTGATTTGAAAATTTTTTTCAGTGTTAAATAGCCTATTTATTGAGGAAGGCTATAGGCTATATATTATCCCCGTATTCCTAAGGGAACGGGAACTACGCGAGTGAAAGCGCGCGGCGTCTGCTAGTACAGTATATGATAGGAGTTTATTGTGGACTTGTAGGTATGGACCATGCACTAACCAATGACGAACATCAGGTTTGACGATCTCTATGGCGCAGTTGGTAGTGTTGTGGTTCTCAAAAAAGAGGTCCTGGGTTTTTTATTTCTAGATTGTCACAGGGCTGATCTGAACGTAGGCATCGGTCATGGCTAGGTACCACTAGTGCGCCTCTGTTAAGCGTGGTCACGTGATCGTGACTTCAAAGCTAATGACACAAGCGAAAAAGATCCACAGAAGAGAGATCTTCCATCTTAGACTGCATCGTTACCCATCACTCATCGCATTACATCAGATGAGATAGCTGTCATACCCACAATAAAAAGAGAAGGGATGAAATAGGGGTTGAAAGTTTATATAGAAAGTCCTTCATTTTTAGAGTTACAGTTATAAAAAATTGTGCATATATCATGAAAGAAATCATCATCATCATCATCATCAACCCATATTCTGCTGAGCTCGAGTCTCCTCTCAGAATGTGAAGGGTCAGGCCGATAGTTCACCACGCTGGCCCAATGCGGATTGGCAGACTTCACTCACGATGTTTTTCCTTCACCGTTTGAGACACGTTCATGATGAAAGAAATACAAAATGTTATGTGATTCACGAATTTTAAAAATCACCCCTAAAGGGCTGAAAAGGGATGTTGAAGCTTACTAATTATTCGGAGACGAAGTCGCGGGCGTCCGCTAGTTTTATTATAAAGTTGCTCAATTAATTAAATAATATCATGTCATGTTTGGTTCACCGTTGTTAAAACTTACATTGTAATTTACAAGTAGGAAGTGGGAGTACTCGAGCGTCGAGAGTAGGCAGCGTTTGTTACAAGATGAGTGACGGAATGGTCCCTCACATGTTCGGCTTTGCGGTGGTTCGAACCCGAGGGACGCATGCCGTTCGACCGAAGTCAGAGGCACTTGTTAGAACGTTAAAGTTGTACGGAATACTCTGGCGCTGCGTTGAACTCCTTGGAGCGTGATAAATATTAAATATACAAGTTTATTACACGTACAATTCTAACTGTTTAAGCTAATTCTTGGATATTATTAACTATTCGTAGTTCCTGGTACTGTGTTGGTTCAGTTGTTATGTGACTTCGGACCAAGAGGTCTTTGGTTTGAGTTTCGATTTGAGTTATGAAATACTTAGATTTTCTTTCTTTGAAAAAATTCAGATTAGCAGCCCGTTATTGGGAAGTTGGTGCACTACCCCTGTGCGCTCAAAGGAAATTAAGCCATAACTGCTGGTCTTTATCAATAACATCTGATTGTGTTACAGACTATAGTACTTATAGAGTCGAACTAAGTAAACCTATCATGGTTGAAGACAATAAACCTGCATTAGAGAAGATTTTTAGGTCTGGGTTGCAATCTATTAATAGATTATTTAGAGGTACAGTTTGTAGGGGAGGCATCGGCTATGGCTAGTTACCGGCAAAGACGCACCGCTAAGCGATCTAACATTTTGTCGTGTAAAAACCATAAGGTGTGTGGATTTTCATCCTACTCTTAACAAGCTAGCCTACTTCCATCACTTACCAAGATTAACTCTAAATCTACTAAACCGATTACGAAAGTTATTTTTTCAATAGACAGCTATATTATTTGTAAGAGGTCCCGCATACGGGCCACCGGCCACAACCACAAAACGCTGCTACCGGCATATTTTCTGTAGTTTTCATACATTTTACCGCTCGCGGACTCGCCGCACACGGTTGACGCCGGTGGCCGCCACACGCTACAATCGTCGCTGCTCGTTTCTTGTGGCCCGCACTGACCACTAAACGCCGTCAAACGCCACTCGCGCGATTCCGCCCCTCTCTCCCTTATCTCTCCTAAACCTGTTAGAGTCGAAAAGTAATAGTCAACGTCCGCAAGTATCGCCCATTGGTCACAAGTGGCTGTCGCGCGCTTCAACTACTTTTGTAGCCCCTTCTTGCTTCTTGTGGTGGCGTTTGTGGCTGCCGCGTGTGGCCCGTGTGCGGCGACACTTAGTGTCATAATTTTTACACCTCTGTATTCCGGCAACAACTAGCAGACGCCCATCTGCAGGTCCAGTATAAAAAGAGAGTTCTGGCTCTGCAGTGGACTAAATAAATGATATATTACACAAAACTGATTAGTTGTTTGTATATTTTCTGATATTAAAATATTGAGGTATAGGTACTTATTATTTGAATCGGATTCAAAGGGATTGCTCGTAATTTAAAACAGTTGGATGCTTCTGTTGTCTGATAATTGTGTTTTCATAGGTAGGTGCATAATGCTTTAAAATTATTCAAACTTAACAGACAACGATGCCTCCGTATTTGCATTTTACATTTAAATATTTTACATTTACAACTTATTGTTACTTAGTGTAATTACAATTTAAAATCTGTTTTTTACAAATGGAACGAGAGATATATTTAAATGATCGTTTTGAAATGAATTTCAAATAGAGCAGACATTTTAAAAGTTTACAAATGAAGCCATTGAATTGGATGTTTTTATAACGTGCAAAATGAAGCTATTCATCGGCAATACGCTCTCAGTGTGTGTAAAAACGAAGGAGACAAGTTTCAATGAGGGTTCAATAAATTTATAGCGAACCTCTCTATTTGTCGGGCTACTCTATAACTGTATGGACGGTCGCCCTCTATCGCTTTATGGCAATGGCATTTATTGGCACTTTTTTTTAATTCTTTACAAGTTAGCCCTACACTGCAATCTCACCTGATGGTAAGTGATGATGCAATCTAAGATGGAAGCGAGCTACCTTGTTAGGATGATGAAAATCCACACCCCCTTTCGGTTTCTACACGACATCGTACCGTAACGCTAAAAACTTCAATCGGCCCAGCCGAGGATCGAACCCAGGACTTCCATCTTGTAAATCCACCAAACAAAACGGAGGTCCTGGGGTCAATCCCCGGCTGGGCAGATTGAGATTCTCTTAATTGGTCCAGGTCTGGCTGGTGGGAGGCTTCGGTCGTGGCTAGTTACCACCCTACCGACAATGACGTACTGCCAAGCGATTTAGCGTTCGATAGCGATGTCGTGAAACCGAAAGGGGTGTGGATTTTCATCCTCCTCTTAACAAGTTATCCCGCTTCCATCTTAGACTGTATCATCACTTACCGTCAGGTGAGATTGTAGTCAAGGGCTAACTTGTAAAGAAAAAAAAATATATATACACATTTGTAGGGTTCCATAACGAAAATATCTTAGATATCAGTACTTGTTTTATAATAAGCTTTTAATATTCCCATTCATATCAATCTTTTAAAAGATTTTCCTCTATCCTTTTTCTTATAAAAATAAATTTTCCAAAGCGTTGTGGAAACCGTAAGAGGTAATGACGCCGACATAATTTCCTGCGGTATATCCTATTGAAGTGTAGAGCGCAAATGTTCCGTAAAGAATATCCCAATACTACCCTCCGATTTCCATAAAATTTTACAACTCTGATATTGATAGGACTTTTGGATTATATTATTATTCGGTTCCGAATACGTTGCTTATTTTATTAATAAGCAATGTCGTTACTTAAACCCCTTGGTGGTCCCTTAGTTATCTATACTGATATTATAAAGCTGAAGAGTTTGTTTGTTTGTTTGTTTGATTGAACGCGCTAATCTTAGGAACTACTGGTCCGATTTAAAAAATTATTTCAATGTTAGATAGCCCATTTATCGAGGAAGGCTATAGGCTATACATTATCCCCATATTCCTACGGGAACTAGAACCACGCGGATAAAACCGCGCGGCGGCAGCTAGTTTGTTTATAAATATAAAAAAAAACGAATATTGTTTTTGTAGCCTATCGGGGAGACTTTTCCACATGTACTTTTCTAGTATGCTTAGAATGTGACCTACGACATAAATCTCGTAAAGATAAATAGACAAAATTTCGACCAATGGCAGCGGATTAGTTCCAGTCCAAAGCAACGACAGAAATAGCGGTATTGCGTGGTATTTCTCTACACGTCTTATGGTCGCATGTACAGGAGAATAAAGTAAGACAAAACTTAAAGAGTAGTAATGATAATTGTTAGAGAACACGTTTGGGGAAGAATTTAAATAATGAACTTTCTGCTACATAAATACTGCGAACAAATTAAACCAACTGTCTTTTAATTATATATCTAACTATGGATAAAAACAATTTTTTTAATACACCAAGTAACCATATAAATTGCCATATCATGTCAACAATTGTTGAAGTTAAAATGTGTGGTACCCATATCCTTATTCCAGGCCATAGATCAAAGTACAGCTGACTACTCAGTACTTCATTGAGAAGGCTTACGGTATCATATTGTAAGGGGAAGTTTGTTCTGCAGTTCAGAGTTCGTGCGGATGCCTTACACCCAGCCAAAGTTGAAATTAGATGAAAGCACAGTTCCATATGTTTATATTGAGGGCTGCTACTAAGTATTATCACTAGATATTTTTATGAGTACTTAGTAGATCTTTTTGTGACAGCTAATGTCGCCCATGGAAAAAATAACGCTGTATTTTTTTTGTCATCAAGTTAGTTTTGTATGCTATGTTAGTCCGGTCAATTTAGACATTTGAAGTTACTTAAATTCCCACCAAGCTGAATATCGGTAACATTGTTTAAAATATCATTAAAAATAAAATCTGAAAGTTCCCCATCTTTTCCCTGTAAGGAAAAAATTTTATTCAAGGTCAATGGTCAAAAAAATTAGTTTTTCGGGATTTTCAGCAAAACGGTAAGTTTTCTAATAAAAATACCTCAGACAAAAATTTTCGTATACGTGTGCTAGTTGACATATACGAAATTGAAATTCTATGTAACAAATGTCATCCGATGCTTACAGGTGGATATCATACAGTAGGTTAATGACATTTTGTCAATTGATTTAATTTAATGTTTTTTTTTAATAGGTTGTTAAAGGCCTATAGTGAATAGACAACACTTAATAAACGCCTTTTTTGGTTCTTGATAGCAGCTCCATATTTTCCGCACTACAAGACAATGTCACCGAAAATACACATATAATAAATACATAAACACAAAAGTTTTCTTCAATGAAACATCCGTAGCTTCTTACTTTCCAAGATTCGGCCCACACATACTTACATCATACGTTAAAAAAACCTTGTAAAACAGGCCTAAATATAAGATATATCTTCCTTTACAGACCGTCAACAAGAGGAGCACGTGGCGAGTGAGGCGGTGGACTTACAATAGCAAGCCGCTCTCACAAAAGTCATGAGTGTGTATATTATGTACACAGTCCTTGTGCTTACGGCTATTGTGTTTTGCGAAGCCTTTTAACTTGTGGATTTCTTATCATATACTATTTTTGGGAATCCCTATTACATTAAAGTGAAGGGTTACATTGTTTAGGTTGTACTTATAGAAGAGTGCACTAAGACTTTAACTTATATTGTCAACTCAACTGTCAACTTATATCATACTTGGACGGCTTACTTAGGGTCTAGTTCCTTGAAACATGTTACTTCCCAAAGCTTATAAAATCACAAATAAATTGAGAGCCAGGTCCCAATTTATAGAGCTTAACTTGTTAATTACCGTTGCCTTATCCATAACTTCAATTACTTGTTTTACTCAAATATGTATTTTACTAAACCCTTACAACGCAAGCGTGTTATTAAAACCTATGTAAGTGTAAAAAATTCATAAACGGCTTAGACTCATTCTGAGCCATTTATGTTAGGTATAAAATATTCGAGAAAATGTAGCATGAGGGGTGAAAATGGGATATGCAAATTGGTTGTTGAGCTTTCCCTTACACGTATAAGCCTATAAGCTCTTGAAAAAAATATTATCTTTTGTTTACGTTGTTTTTGTGTAATAATATATGATTTTATCAAATTATGAGAACCAAATGTGGAGCACGACATTTTGTTCTTATGAAATTTAAATCTATATACTAATATTATAAATGCGAAAGTAAAACTGTCTGTCTGTTAAATTTTCACGGCTAAACGGCCGAACCGATCAAGATGAATTTTGGTATAATAGTAAATAGAACTTTAGAGAAAAACATAGGGTACTTTTTGACCCTAAAATAAATATAAAAGGGGGTGAAATAGGGGTTGAAAATTTGTATGGAAAGTCCTTCATTTTTAGAGTTACAGTCTAAAAAAAATTGTTCATGAATTATAAAAAAATACGAAATATAATGTAGTACAAGAATTTTTACAATTCAATCCCTCAAGTGGTGAAATAGGGGTTGAAAGCTTATATTGATTTCCACGCGGACGAAGTCGCGGGGGCCCGCTAGTATTCACGATAACTACAAATCATACTAATATTATAAAGGCGAAAGTTTGTGTGTAAGTGTGTATGTTTGGTCCTCATTTACGCTGCGGCTACAAAAGCGCTTTAGCTGAAATTTGGAATGGAAATAAATTTTAGTCTGGATTAACACCTATGCTACTTTTCATCCCGGAAAATTAATGGTCCCGCGGTATTTGTGAAAAACTGAATTCCACGCAGACGAAGTCGCGGGCGTCCGCTAGTATCGTTATTAACGGACTTCAAAAAAGGCGGATGACGCGCAATTTTTCTTAGAAAACCTGAGTTTGGCAGGTTACAATCGCTGTTTGCCCTTACCATAGGTAAATACGGTGGGTTATTGTAAAACCTGCTACCTCCTGAAGCCACCATGGTCTAAAATCCATACTTGCCTACCATACTTACTGTACCGTACCTAAGTATGGAAGGAGTTGACAAACTTTTAACTTTTACAAAATCATTCACGCTTTAATTTTACATCAGAAGAGAGTTAATAATAATAATAATAATAGCCTTTATTCAGACAATTTAGTACATATTTTATATAGTTTCTAATTCTAAGGTGACACCAGCAACTTTTCTGTTTGTCCAACTTTGGCAAAGGCTTCCTCCATTTCTTTCCATTTCAACGCCTTCCTTGTCCACGCCTCCCCTGCTACAGCCCTTATTTCGTCCTCGCATCTTCGAAACTGTCTGCCTCGATTCCTTTTGCTGTTTCTTGGTTTAACAATATTTTTATTCCATTTTTCAGTACCTCTTATTATGTGGTTGTCCATTTCCGTATGATTCCTTACTATCTAAAGAGTACTGCTATAAAAACGATAAATATTCATAACAAGTTAAAATAGAATTACTAAACGTATAAAATGATATAAAGTAACCTAACACATAAAATTTTATTAAATACGTCCAGCAACAATGGACCATAAAACATAACAGTTTCTAAACAATAACTAACGTATAAGGTAGTTAAGGACGCTGAAATCTGCCGCAACACAGCTTACGCAGCATATTTACGTAATGAGGGTCGGTCTAACATAGAATTAGCCCAATGTTTGCGGTCCAAATAATACTACCTCTATAAACATATAACGAGTATGAGCAAACACCATTATATTATTTAAGAGAGAACATATAATATAGTCCTACGCAAAATTAAATAATAGCAAACAATCATAAAAATCCGTTTTTAATGGTATAATGTACAATGTAAATACCCTAGTTACGAAAATGATGTAATAAAGGAAGAGCGAGACCTTCTGACACAGGTATTTACTTAAAAGAAGGTCTCAGCCCTGTTATTTGATGTAATGTATAAAACGAATAAATTTCATTTTCATTATCACTATATTGCTATCGTATGTAATTAATTGTATTTACAATCATAATCATTTTATTAAGTCCTTGTATAATGGGCCACTGGACTGCTAGACCTCGCTCTCTCTATTTTTTCAGTATTTATGTTACGCTGTACTTAAGCCGAATGATTACGTCTAGCATCTGCATTTATATTATTTACCCTAAGAATTACAGGGTAGACATTATACATACAAATTGAAAAAAAAATTAAAAATTCATTCTCCAATACAGAAGACTCGGACAGAGCATTTTTGAAATTTATCAATTGCACGCCATTGCCTATAGAAGATTCACTACAAATAGACTTGGCACTACACTACACTACAAATAGATTTCAGAAGTATTTGTAAACTAAACCTACTTGAAATTCAAAATAGAACATAGGTATCTAAAGATATAGGTTTACGTACTCTCAAATTTGAAGCCTAAAGCTTCTGCTCTCGAGACGAACGCGTGACTGCTGCAGTGCTACGTGTGATGTATGACTGTTTGCTCTGAGGTATATGTGTACAGTGACTTACATATATGTTACGCTTACCGAGAGTTTGAGGTCTCACGCAAATACACGTGTATTTGTGAGGCTAAATAGACAAATATCTATCTTTACTTTATGAATGAATATAAATCGACTGTACTTTGAAAAAATCAAATACAACATTAAAACCGAAAAAAAGCTTGCCCTAATCTGTAATAATGATGTACCTGCGTAGATAAAGATCTAATCAAAGTAAAACTAATCCAATAAATCAATCCAAACAATAATAAAATTTAAAAACAATTTTAACAAGCAACCAAATATAGTCAACAATTGAGCGACTATTGTGACAGAGTTTTCATTATTATTATGTTTAATTTTGTATATTATTATAGCATTATATACATTTTAGAATTGCATTTTTTAAGCAGATAAAGAAGATGGTCCAATTCTGGTCCGCTCTTGTACATCATATCATTAAAATTTAAAAAATACAAGGTTCTTATTAAAATCTAAACAAGTGAATAAATCTAACTAAATAAAAAGAAATGAAAATGAAATTAAAACCTAAGTTTTTAAGTTATATTAAGATGGCGCCCTTAAAGCATCTATGACATGACAATTGACAGCAAACGTCAAAACGACTACTGCATTGAAAACGCCATTAATCCGCCATTAATACTCTTATTAGTGTTGCATTTCTTGGGAGATAATGAATATTATTTCAAAAGAATTAAAGTAAATTTGTAGATTTGTATAATCAAAAATAGTGTAAAAAAATATTTTCTTATATTTCCGCTAGTGTACAATGACTGAACCTGGGCTCCATACAATTTCGGACCATCTCCTTTATGACGACGACTGTACAACGTGCATAGGGATACGTAATTTTTGAAAAAGCGACAGCACTCATCGCGGAGTCGCAATGTCGCACCCTCCCCTCTTTTGTTGGCACAAGTACAAGTAGTTGTACACAGGTACTTTACAGTAGGTACGTGTAAACACGGGTGGTTTCGAGACAACGTCGTTGGATATTCTAAAAGCGTATGACTGGTATGATTATTATATGATGTACATTGCATTGCAATATTTCCGGAACAGATGTGACTCTAAAATAGAGAATTTAAAAAATTATACCGTTGCATGTGCTGATAATGGTTATGTTTGGTCTTTGTTTTCTTTCTAAACTTTCATCCTCCCACATGATATAACTACAAACAAAAATAATCAAGAAATTGAATCACCTCTTCAAATACATCTCTTCTTCTACTTTATGTTCTTTATCACCTGGTGGTGCATAGCGCCGAAACAAATAGTCTTTAAAATTTCGGTATCTTTTTTATTTGAAAGGAGATATTCATAATTGAAATGGAAAATGTACTAAAAATCTTTTATATTTAACTAGATTACTCCATTAGAATATTAGCCGAAATAATAATTGCCAACTGGGAAAATAAGCTGATTTCACTATACTCTTTTACGCATATATACTCTTTTACGTATATTTCACTGATCCTCATTGATTCTCAGATGTCTATGCAAACGAGTGCTGTCAATGTCAAAGTCACTTAATGAATGAGATGTCATTCTGAAATATCATTTTTCATTCGCTTTTCGTATTTGTGCGTAAATAAAAGTGTTTCTTTTCATTATCTTTATCAAACTGTCACTGTTCCTACAAATTTGATTCTGTATATTGTCATAATTTGACTATATGTGTCAAGTAAGTGTCAAATCCCTAATAAAAGTATCGTCTGTCAAAGGGTCCCGAATTCTTGCCCACAATTAACAGATTAGGCCAATGTAGATTTCTCTGAAAATTGTCCTCATGAGATCTTCTTAATTGTTCTAATTTATATTCAATTTTCAGCTCTGTATCATTCATATAATTTGGGCCCGAGTTTGTATGACCTTTAAGGTTTGCGTCACAGCACATGAGTCTACTGGTGAGGCTGCCATTATTATTATGCATTCAGACAATTCATTTACTTTTCAAATACATAACTACCTACATTGAAATTATAAACGAAGTCAAACAAACAGTAATATTATGAAAGTTACTGAACAGTATTATAGTATGAGAGCGAACTATCGTCCTCTAATCTAATTCCAAGTTCGGAAAGCATCCGCACGTAGTCTGCGGAGTGCGGAATAAACTTCCGCATCACACGCGGGTATATGATACGGACGGTAAGCTTCTCTATGAACTAGTAAGCAGTCTGCTAAGCTTTGAGGTACCGACGCGAATATATTGTTTAGTGCCGAAATATGATTTTACTGAGTCTATAGTAATTTAATAATGATTGATAGCCCGGTGGAGATGACCTCTGTCTTCGATTCAGAGGGTGTAAATTCGAATCTGGTCCGGGGTTTAGACTTTCAACTAAATATAACTTGTCTCAAACGGTGACGAAACCTGCATACCTGAAAATTTTCTTAATTCTCTACAAGTTTGAAGTCTGCTAATCCGCAATGGGCCAGCGTGGTGGACTAACAAGCCTAATTCCTCTCATTCTGATATAAGAATCGTGCTCAACAGTGAGCCTGATATAGGTTAATGACGATGATGATGATTTAAATTAAATATGACATAACTTGACCTTTCAAGAGTGCTTGTAAACTAAGCCTAATTGAAATAAATGAATTTTGATTTTGATTGTAAAAAAACTTCGAAAACTTCGTTGTGATAAAACTTCGAAAGTTCATTCTGATATAAAATTAAATTAATTCGATATTTCCACTGTTCCTTGAAATTTTCGCTCCTGAGTCCTGAGTGACACAAAACACAAAAGTTTTTAAAATACGGAAATTAAAATCGGTCGACCAGGTTGATATAAGAACAATAAAATATTTGCATAATTACGAGTAAAACTCCATCAATCTGTTTATAATTACTATATCCATTTATTTCCCAATTGCATTTAAGTTCAATCGAAAGAAAATGATTACAACCTACTTTTTCTTTTCACTGCACACATGAAAAACACGTGTAACGCGCATATTGATATTAAAAAGCAGTGTATTTCTTTGAATATAAATGACGGATAAAAACCGTTTTAATTTCCCTTGAGCCGGTAGTGGACGGGCGCGGGCTTGAGCCAGCAATTTGCCCGCTCTCATTATGAATATCCTTGTTCTACTGTCACAGACTCTGCATCGGCAGAAAACAGAATTAAATTTGTAAAATAAGTATGTAGATTGTAGGTACCTTTTAATAAATGTCATCATCATCATCATCATCATATCCGCCGATGGACGTCCAATACAGGACATTTTGTAGGGACTTCCAAACATCACAATCTTGAGCCGCCTGCATCTATCGCCGATATTAGTAAATTGATAGGATAGAAAATAAAAGGTTAGCAAATAGATGAAACGGTGTGGAATGATGAAACGGTAAAGATGTAATGGATGGGCGAAACAATATATCCACGCATGCGCGGTCGAGGGAATTCTAAATATGAAATGAATCTGGAATGTGAATGTAGATGGCCTAACCTGAAGTGGGCGAACGAAAGAGTTCGTTCGCCACACATCCAGCGAATCCCTGCGACTTGGTGGGGGTTCGTCCAACACTGCGTTTTTTAGCACAGGGTCGCCATTCCAGCACCTTGAGACCACAACGTCCAACGGCTCTTTGAACTATGTGCCCTGCCATTGGCACTTTAGCTTCACGATTCATTAAGTGGGGTGACTTTGGTTCTTAAGCGGATCTTCTCATTCCTGATTCAACCACGCAGAGATACTCCTGGAGATACTTTATAAATATAACTCATATTAATTTTCAACTTAACGGACTTGAATGAAATCTGTATAAACTTAGATCCCCCACTGTCAATAAAAGTTATGATTACATAAGTCGTACCCGTAAAACGTCCCCAGACAAGCTTAATTTTTTTATTGATATAATATTACTTATTAGCGAACGCCTGCGACTTCGTCCTCCTTTAGATCTCCTTAATCTGGCCCTCTCGCAAAATCCGTTCTTATGGGATCTCTAAACTACCTCTAATTCGAGCCTAATTTCAACCTTGTACTTCAAGCAGTTTTCCAGATTTCTGGATGGATTTCTTTCTCTTTTGTATATAAAAATTTCTTGTGTACGCCTAGCCTTAGTAGATGTATAAGCGTTTTGAACATTATCAGAAAATAAATCATGGCTTGAGGAAACAAAAATAGAAATACCTGACACAGAATACGTTTTATAATAAACAGATAAAACGAACGCGCTGAAAACTAGACGACTATAAATCAAGAGATAATATCGGAAAGTTAAGGCGCCAGGTCTTACAGAAAATCTCTAGGAAACCCAGATCCACGTCCCGTCTTGTTGCCTGGCAGATTTAATATAGCGTTAATATTCTTTCTCGAATGTACTATATTACAAGAAGGAATCGCATTCTTCGGTCTGAGTTTCTTCAAATATTTTATTTATAGCAAAAGTATCGCGTAAAAGTATCTGGAATTGAAAGGTACAAATGGGAACCAAATATAGAACACGTTACACGTTGAATAAAATGTTGAAACTGATATAAAAAGATAACGAATAGGAGTAACACGTAATGATAAATTATCGAATTTAATTTTTAAATAACTTTAAATAGTTTAAAAACTAAAAATACGCTTTTAGCACGCACTAAAAATTACAAATATTGGATTTAAGTCTCGTGTCGTCTCGTCTCTGAGAGCGAACCCTTTGATTTGATATCCATATCATGGCGGTGGATTTCAAACAGCCAGTTCGCCATTTTGGGGAGGACGCCATATTGAGTTTGTAATGACGTTTCTTAGCTAGTCATGTATTGTCATCAGAACTCAGAGCGTGTGCAAAATTTTATCTTAATAAAAAACCGGGAAGAGGTTCTAATTAAGATTCCAAGATTTTCTTACATTACATAGATACAAGTGAAGCTAATATAAAGCGTGTAAAAAGGACTAATAAATAAATGAGAGAGAGACAATATAAAATCGCATAGGTATGTAACTTACAATCATTTATTCAAAAGTTCTTTATTTTTTTTTTAAATCACCTAAAGCTAATTCAAACACAAATAAAACATTATTTCACTGTGGCGAACATTTATCATTGCGATTACTGGGCGTATCACTGATATCTCTTATCTGCGAATGAAAAAATAATTTAGTCCCGTATTCCTCCTCTATGTTTTAACAATGAAATAAATAATGTTGAATAGAGTATTGTAAAACATATTAAGCTTTCTTTTTTAGATTTACTGAGGTGATTTTTTGAAACCACCATTTTACTAATCTATTTTTATATATAATAATGAAATATGTGTCCTATATCTATTGCGTAACTTGATCTTACTGTGAACTTATTTTAATACTAGCTGACGCCGCGCGGTTTCACTCGCGTGGTTCTCGTTCCCGTGGGAATACGGAGATGTATGTAGTCTATAGCCTTCCGCGATAAATGGGCTATCTAACACTGAAAGAATTTTTCAAATCAGACCAGTAGTTCCTGAGATTAGCGCGTTCAATCAAACAAACAAACACTTCAGCTTTATAACATTAGTATAGAAGATAACATCTATTCGCGATGTGAATGCAACACACTCAAATTAAAAACAAAAAAAACAACACAAGTTTTTAAAAAATTGGAAGGACAACGAAATATTAGACATGTCAAAACTTTCTTTTTTATTAAATAAATAAGTAGAATTGACTTTTATCTAGACAGTAGCTTTATCTTACTTATCATAACTTAAGCCGCTAAATGTCAGAGAAGGCTGACTCGATGTTGACTCAGCGTTGTTGACTTTACCTAGGTTCACTGGCCTAGCGACCTAGCAATCACGGCTTAGACATTGTACGGGACAATATGATATATCGTACGTAAACGCGTACTCATCTTCTTTGTATGGCCCTTTTATGGAGAGTCTTAAGCCACAAGCGTGAAAGGCAACCCGCGATAATGATGGATGGGCCGACTTTCTCATGGTAATATTAGCATGATAAATAACGTGTCCTCATTGAATGGGAGGGCTTTTTGTAGAATTTGTATAACTGTAACTTCCTAACAACCGTCGATTTTCTTTAGATAATACACTGATATTAGCATCTAGCGGACGCCCGCGACTTCATCCGCGTGGAATTCAGTTTTTCACAAATTCCGCAGGAACTATGGATTTTTCCGAGATGTAAAATAGCCTATGTGTTAATCCAGAGTAAAATCTATTTCCATTCCAATTTTTAGCCAAATCGCTTCAGTGGCCGCAGCGTAAAAGAGGAACAAACATACTTACACACTTTCACACTTACACACACACAAACTTTCGCCTATAAAATATTGGTATGAAGTGACGTGATTTTGTGGACTATTCCGCATTGTAAAGTGAATTTTTTGACTAAGATGAATAGGTATATTACTTTAAACTAGCTATCTGCATCACAAGGGGTAGGGTGAGGTAGGGATAATGAAGAAGTGCACGTAAGTCAATGCGAAGCTTGACCGGGTCTGCTAGTGCTAAATAATATAATGATGCTTAATGTAAAAAAAAGTAGTAATAATATGTATCCTTAATTGAGGTTCTGTGATATGAGAGTAGATTAAGTTAAATTTAAAAGTCTATACTTAATTAATATTTTTAAACAAATTAAATGCAGACTTAAACAAGTCCAGCCCGAAGAAAACCCTTTAAATAAATTTATTCTTACAGCCATTACTGAATACGAATATAGATTCGAGAGCTTGCTAATGGTTATGAATAAAAATTTATCGCCTACAAAATGACCCTTTATACAGTTAAGCTCTATCTCAATTAAAACGCTATTATGCACTTGATTTGTGGGCGCAACGGACGCCATGTGGTCCCAGCTATTTCCATAATAACTACTTACGCTTTAAATTTATTTTAATGGATTGGTTATCATTTTAGCGCTAATAGGTTTGTTTTTGATAATACGTTAGCCACCTATACCCTTAAAACCAATCGATGGATTTCCTGTAATCTATCGAAATCGATATAGCAAAGGTAAGGGCGTGGGCTGGCAAATTACCATCTTTTATATAATTATCAGGACATAAGACTATCTTTGAGGCAGTATTATATTTATAGTTAGGCAAACATGTTGATTGTTAACTACAAACTTACATTGATATAATATCATTATTAGCAACCCATATTCGCCTCACTGTCGTCCAGCGGGCAAACGCTACAGAGGTAGACCATACTCTAGATGAGACGATGATATTAAAAAAATTGCAGGCCCACAATGGCTACAAATCGCTAAAGACCGAGAAAAATGGAAATCTTTGGAGGAGACCTTTACCTGAGGCCAGTAAAATGTAGTTTTTTTTTAATAAATACCATAAAATAGTTAAATACTATTTTTTTTTAAAAACTAGGTAATTCTCACAAAGTTGTATTTATGTACTAGAAAAAACACTTTTTTTTTAATTGTTTTATTTAATTTTTTTTTCATTTATTTATTTTTATTCGCCTCACTGTTGAGCACGAGTCACCTCAGAAGGAGAGGTGTTAGGCCAATAGTCTACCACGCTGGCCCAATGCGGATTGGCAGACTTCATACACGTATAGAATTAAGAAAATTCTCAGGTACCTATTCAAGTAACAACGCAAGTTTCCTCACGATGTATTACCTTCACCGTTTGAGACACGTGATATTTAATTTCTTAAAATGCACTTAACTGAAAAGTTGAAGGTGCATGCCTCAGAACGAATTCGAACCCTCACCCTCTGAATCGAAGGCAGAGGTCATATACACTGGGCTATCATAACTCCACGGGTCTATGTATATGGACATATACATAATATACAAAGCCAAATATCATCATCATCATTAACAGCCGATGAACATCTACTGCTGGACATAGGCCTCTTGCATGGACTTCCAAACAAAGCGGTCTTGAGCCACGAGCATGCAGCTGCAACCCGCTTGATGTCCTCAGTCCACCTAGTGGGAGGTCGACCAACACTGCGCTTTCCGGCGCGGGGTTGCCGTTCCAGCACTGGCACAAAGCCAAATATAGATATCCTAAAATCACAAACTATTCCTTTGACTTCGTTGTAAAATGAAATTTTTATATGGTGTAAAATTGAGCTACTATCTGAGAGCAAAAACGAATACCCTGGCAAAATTCAATTTCGTGTTTGATCCTTGAAAAAAAATTAAAAAAAAAAAGAAATCAAAGGCCCACATTTCACAATAAAAGCCTACGCGCTGCCGTACACGTTTTTACGTGTATATCCGATTAAAGGTAATAGGCGGGTTGGCTTTTCGGCTTTTCGGCATTTCCAGCGGCTGAGGCTGGCACCGGAGTGCCTGGAATAGAATGTTAGTCTAAGAGCCCGACGTACATAAACCTACTCTCATCGATTTTCTAGTCAAATTTATTTTCTGCAATACAATGTTAAGTTAATGTATGAAATGATTTTATCGAGATTAATGTTTGACCGATTTATTTGATTAAAAAAAATCTGATTTTTGAAAATAAATAGAAAAATAATCGAAACGTATTTTGTATATGAAGTGTCATTTTTATGTAACTTGTATGGGAATCTCGGGAATCCATGGATTTTTTAGGGACAAAAAGTAGCCTGTATGTTAATCCAGAGTAAAATCTATTTTCATTCCAAATTTCAGCCAAATCGCTTCAGAGTTAAAGAGTAACAAACATCCAAATAAACATATATCCATACAAACTTTCGCGTTTATAATATAAGTAGGCGAATTTGACGTTATAAATTAATAAATATTTCAATTTCAATCCTAAATTTTTATTTCCTCCCTTCCTCCCCAATTCATTTTTACATTGAAAAGAATCAGTACGGCTATTCTCTAACGTTTTGTGTATCTCGCAAGTGCGAGTTTGGAACTTACTCTCATCTTATTCTTCACTATTATCTTTCTCATTTTATAGTATCCTGTTAAACAGAGAGCGATAGAGGTGAATTCGAAACTCGTACTTGCGAGTTATAAAAATATCGTTACAGAATAAATAGCCTAGCTGTAGTTACCCGAGACGAGAGAGACGAGAGTTAGACGTACATCTTGGCTCAAGAACTTACGCCAATGGTTTAATATGAGTACCAGATCACTCTTTCGGGCAGCAGTGAACAAAGTTAAATTAGCCTTAATGATTGCTGATCCGATAGGAGATGGCACTATAAGAAGAAGAAGTAGTTACCCGATGTGAGTGGTTGTTGTTAGTCGGGATCTTGTACTACATGTACGCTGTAGATGCAATGGTACAGAGCGTGTCCGTTCACCACACTGTAGCTGTGACAGCACAGTGTTCGCTTATCTTAATTGCTTCCCCGGATACGATCAGCCGCGAATTTATCTAAAGCCGCTAGTATTTGCTGTGCCACTTTTTAAAAGACACAGTTAAAAATAACTTTTAAAAGTAAAATAACTTTTAAAAGATTTTAAAAGCTTTTCTTTTTCTTTTGCTGTTATAGTTGACGTAACAAACATAATATACACCAGTCATTGTCGTGTGCCAGCCAACCTTAAGCATAAGGGCTCCCACACACGGGCCACCGGCCACAACCACAAAACGCCGCTAGTGGCATATTTCCTGTAATTTTTATATATTTTATATGGACTCGACTCACATGGTTGATGCCAGTGGCCTCCACACGCTACAATCGTAGTCGCTCGCTTCTTATGGCCCGCACCGGCCACTAAACGCCGCCATACTCTACTCGTACGATTCGGCACCCCTCTCTCTCTCTCTTATCTCAGTAAACATCGTCTATCTAAGGCGGTGGAGTTTGCAAAAATATTCATAATGTATTGTTACCTACTGTACAATTAATTTACTATGAATATTTTCAATTAGCATAAAATATATTTTTTTTGACTCATCATCGTCACAGCTGATGGACGTCCATTGCTTCAAGATTAGACTTGCAAACACCACGGTATCGAGCTGCCAGCAGCATTTTTAAGGCTACCTTTATAAGTATACTCGAACAAAAAAAAATCTTTTTTAAAATTAAAAGCCTATAGTGAAATCCAGTTTCGATTTCATCTCATAAAATGTAAAGAAATTGCACAAAACTGTGTTTTCCAATACGCGCAGTGTTCGCTTTTACGTCTATATCCGATAAATGACAATAGGGCTTGTCAGTATTATCAAAGGCATTGATGCACAGAAGCGTGTTTGACACGAAAAACAAATACACATAGAGCTAAAGGCAATAGTGGTTTCAATTGATCACCAAATGTGATCTTACATTGTGATGTGTTATTTACACACATCCAAACAGCTATTTAACGAAAACATACCTACGGCATCTTTTATTCTGCTTATTAGTAATAATAGATACTATCGTAGAGAATTAAGTTTAGCTATCGTAAATTCTACTTCACCTACTATTTTTAGACATTTATTTATTACTTCTTTTTTTTAATTTTTAACAATATAAGTATAAAATACAAAACATTATTAAAAATTAAAAAAAAAAAAAAATCATTAATTGTTATTCCTATCTGTTATAACGTAAGTTTGCCTTAGTGTGAAAAGCTGTATTTTCTCTACGTACACATTAGTTGTATCATAAACTCATCCACAAAACAAACAATACTAAAAGGTAACGTTTTTTGTGAGCTCACCATTGCTCGTGGGGCACTTTATTCTAAAGCGAGTTTTTTTAAGCATCCATTGGTCTAAGATCTTATAGGAAAACCTTTCATTGAAAAACCCAGCTATCTCTTATGTGACTAAAATCCCGTAAGCTCTATAAAGTTTTTTAAGAAATTCTTAAAATAAATATTATGAGAAATTTAATAGTTTAGCTTGTGTCAAAAACCTTTATAAGCTTCTAATGCAGAAGTTGTCGCAACCAACCTCTAGTCTGTATATACAAGATCTGCTAATTGTCAGTCTGAAGTACCGGTGTAATAGTGCTAGCTTTTAGGTTAAAACAAATTTTATTCACCCGTTTTTATACCTCGATCACCGTAATGGGACACCATTAAGCCTAAGTGCCGCGGCCGCGACAATGTGCCGCCAATATACCACGAATATAAAAAGAACACCATTGTCATGAGCAACAAGCAAAAAAGAACAAATCTAAGCCCAAGATTCAAAGAAATTAATAATAGTGGAATTCTCTGTGTCAGACTTCTACTAGGGAAGTACTTACCTTCTTCTTCATTTGTCTTATCGAAGGTTGGCGACTAATGTGGCTATACTAACTTTCAACAACAATACAATAACGATCGATCGAACAACGATCATGTGCTAATGCCGTAACACTCGCGGAGATTTTTGCGCAAGTAGGTGCGTTATCTGCCAGGTTTCGGCTTCCTCGGAACTCGACCAGAGAATAGTAAGATGTACCTATTCGTAGCATGTCCTGTGAAATATTACTCTGTTATATTTATAGTCTTACAGACATAGCGGGCGATGGAATAAGCTATCAAAAATGAGGAGATCCGCAGAAGAACCAGAGTCACCGACATAGCTCAACGAGTTGCGAAGCTGAAGTGGCAATGGGTGGGGCACATAGTTCGAAGAGCCGATGGACGTAGTGGTCCTAAAGTGCTGGACCCCCCATCAGGGGCATGGACTGTCGATATCAAGCGAGTCGCAGGAATTCGCTGGGTGCAGGCGGCTCAGCATCGTGATTGATTGATGATTTGGAAGTCCCTACAAAAGGCCTATGTCCTACAGTGGACAGTGGATATGAATGATGATGATTATGATGATGATGATGATGATTATGATGATGATGATGATGATGATGACGATGATATGGATAATTAATTGTTTTGCGTCAAAAAAATATTCAAGAATCACTTATTTGAACTCTATTTTTTTATTTAATGGTTCAATACAATTATGTCTAAAATTATACACAATCAAAATATATTAAGACTACGAGTAAATCACTTGTATAGTCCTTGTTACAGTTACAGTGATCTACACTGTCTATAAATTTTGAACTGGAGGTCTAAATGGTCTTGTAAACTCTATCTCAATAAAATTAAAACTGTATTATGCAGTGAATTCCCGCGCGCCACGTGCCTTTAACGACTTTCATGAAATATATAGCGTTAATCGTCAATCGATCGATAGTATGAAATACAAGTGAACGATTTCGTTAAAATATATACGTAATACTTCACCCTGTACATCTCTGGGTATGTATATAGATACTAGATAGTCTATATATGTGTTTTTCCCGAAACTTTCGTGGATACCATGAGTAAAAGAAACTGGGTACAGTTTCTTTTACTCAATGGTTACTAACCATTGCCTGTATTCTTACCATTACTGTTGTGGCTATTGCGTGGCTCTACGGTGCCTTTACCTTTTCCCCTACGGGATAGGATAGACAAAAATTATAAAACATGAATTTAATTGGGAACTGTGACCTTAACAGCGTAAGAACTAAGCTTTTTTAATTACCTTCGCCGACACGCATACAAGCGTACTTATCGTAGCGTAGCGATGTGTTAAGTGCCCCTATTTCGGGGCACATAAAAAGGCTTACGATTCCGATGACTATATGTGTTACGAATCTATGGATACAGTTCATAAAAAATCCAAATACGTAATTGTTTGCATTTACAACGAATGTCATTTACCGATCCTTATAAAATGTTAAGGTTCCCGGATTTACGTAATTGACAAAGCGATAATACTAATTTTAATGATGCCCTTTTACGCTAAAGCATATTTTATTCTCCCGTCTCATATTTTCGCAGTCCTCGTAATGGGGCATGATTACACTTAAGTGCTACTGGAGCGGTAGCCATGTTGAAAAATAAAAATCACGACCAAATCCTTCAGTTTGGTGAGAGTGTACATTTTTATTTATACTTTTGTACTAATAAAATTATAATTGGATTAACCTTCTTTGGTAGTAATCATTTGATTTTGTATCTCTTAATTAGTATAAAATAATTATGAATTACTTTTTTACTCTTTGGCTCAGTTGGCTTTTTTTTATTCTTTACAAGTTAACCCTTGACTACAATCTCACCTGATGGTAAGTGATAATGTCTAAGATGGAAGCGGGCTAAATTGTTTTAGGAGGAGGATAAAAATCCACACTCCTTTCGGTTTCGACACGACATCATACCGGAACGCTAAATCGCCACTAGCCACGGGCGAAGCCTCCCACCAGCCAGACCTGGACCAATTAAGAAAATCTCAATCGACACAGGGATCGAACCCAGGACCTCCGTCTTGTAAATCAACCGCGCATACCACTGCATCACGGAGGCCGTCAAAAATGGCTATGGCTTTGGATTATAATTTTGATCGTGTTTATTTACCGCCCTACCGATTATTACCTGTAGGGTGATAATGAAAAGTAAAATAATATTTACAATCGGATAGAATGAATGGATGTCATGGCTTAATTTCGGGTATTTAGGAGCTTAGACTACGTTTTTCCAATGCGGGATGGTGGGCGAGTGGTCTTCCTGAGATACCTAATGTTTGTGTCTGTTAATAACAGGTCAGATAAGAACAAGATATGTGGTATTTTTTCTGGATACCTACTGTTGATCTAGAAACATAATTTGCGACATATGAACCAAACTTAGATGTACATATCTAGTATTGTTTTATTATGATATCTAACTCTTATATAACTCACATATCGCTGGCATCTCCTCGTAAGCATCTATATTTGTAAACTTTTATCAATCAAGTTGACCCAGAAAGCATTATGGAACTTAAGCTAACTTATCCTAATAATTATACATATCATGCTTACGTGGAACGGTGGCAAGAATAGGTACTGGCAACATTTCCGCCAGGCGTAAAAATAAACCAGCCCTTTTGTCACCAGTTTACAATTTTTTTGGCATTGTGACTCCATGGCCACAGGGTCCCTGCGGTATAAGGAACAACTATGAAATATATAACTGGCAAATACCGGGTTCAGCTTTTTCTGCTGCGGTTACTAGTCTTGTTTCTGTCTCCCTGGTATGTCACGGTGCTAATGTGTCAACTCATGTAGCGTCCGACATTAGGGCTAGGACATTTCCTAGGGAACTAGCGTCAATCCATCAGGTATCTTGCCATCTCTTGACTTACCCCTGATGGCTCGATTAGCGAAAAACTTAATTTTAGCCAAGTGATTTTTCACCCTTATTTCTTTCTATTACCTATATTTCAAAGAAAAGGATCAAGATCAAATTAAAATACGACACGATATCTACAAAAGCAAAGAGGTATTTCAATCACGCCGATTTTATCAAATTCGGAAAGTTTCGCCATCTCATTTTACCCTTTGGTTAACCACATGAAAAATCCGATCCGCTGACTTCTGACGGAATAAATTCCAAAGACAAACAATGTTATTAAACTGTAACTTTTCCAAAGTTTGATGAAGTTAAAGATAATATTTAAACTTCAAGTGGCATCGAGCTGTGAAAACGAGTACATACATGAGGTATTTATATATTTTAGATGTAAGAAAAATAATAAACTTACAAAAAATGTTATTAATTTTCGGCATTTCCACGAAAATAAATCTCCATCAAATCTATTACCTACCTATTTCACAGCTCGAGTTTATTCGTAAAACATGTAAATAATAAAAAAAACAGTAATAAACAAAATAAACAAGCATTTAATTAAATTTATTTAAAATAAATAAATTTAATTAAATGCTTGTTACAAAAGGTTACAAGGTTACATTAATGATTGGAATAATATGAAGCTTAGACCCAACACGCTGCTTCAATGAGGCTTGGAGGGCTTAGGGTGATAATAAAAACGGATTTACAAGACGGAGGTCCTGGGTTCGATCCTCGGCTGGGTCGATTGAGGTTTTCTTAATTGGTTCAGGTCGACCATGGCTAGTTACCACCCTACCGACAAAGACGAAGCGATTACGATATCGGCTTGAAACAGAAAGGTGTGTGGATTTTTATCCTCCTCCTAACAAGTTAGCCCGATTCCATCTTAGATTGCATCATCACTTACCATCAGGTCAGATTTTAGTCCAGGGCTAACTTGTAAAGAATAAAAAAAATATATATTAAGAGCTTCAACTTTGTAAGAATTTTCTAACAAAAAAATGAATGATTACAACATATGTTCAGATATACTAGAGCCTAATAATGTAACAGACAGCGAAAAGGTTTTATGCCCAAACTAATGTCTCCCCAGAGATCGCCTCCCATTAATTAGGCCGGTCGAATGCCAGCTGTTTTTGCGCTAACAATCGACGTGTGATACGGGCTTCTAACGTCTTTCTTTTTTATCTACCTCCATACCTCTGTCTATTAGGTTAAATTCTCCATTTATTATTAAACCATACAACTGATATCAACTAAGCAATTTGTATTTTTGTTTTTTTTTAAATAGTTGACTCAAAATGCGCCATAATTGATAAAAAATGTCAAACAAATTCTTGAAGTAAAGAAATAAAAACACAGCTTTTCAGTTTATTTTTCTACATACAAACATACCGTTATTTATTGATGACTGATTCGTGCAGTATCAGTGATCAGTGAGATTCAAAGAGCAGCGGCCGACAAACTTTCAGCTTGTTTAAAATGAAGATGGTATGGTCATCACATGTTTTTACACCAATAGTTTCCCAACGTCATGGTTTTGGCTTGAATACGGATGACGGGAAGGTAGGAAGTAAAGTTGAAGTGCATAGGACAGTTCCATCACCGACAACTGTTAAACTAGATCATTTTATCACAATTCGCAACTAGTAGTTACCTATTACCTACATAAATAAAAAAAATGTGTGAAAGAAAAGGCCTAACTCTCAGATTAATGTCCCAGTTTACCACCAATTAATTTGGTTAACCGCAGCTGCTTTGTGTGGTTTTGTGGCGTTAATTGACGTTTAACATTATGTCCAGGTAGAAAGCTAAAACATAAAAATTAGAGACGAATATCTTAGCTTTTCATGGATTCACCGTGCAGGTGCCGTGTCCATTATGTGGCAGAGAGAAAAACTCTAAGCAGAAACAGGGATTTGTGACCCGAGTGTATAATATTACATATTTGTGACCTCCTTCTCTACTCATGTTGTCTTTTCTGCTAATACGGCTGCTTTGAATACCTACTCCTTTTAATATATCAAGTTTTTTTTATTTTTTTTATTCTTTACAAGTTAGCCCTTGATTACAATCTCACCTGATGGTAAGTGATGATGCAATCTAAGATGGAAGCGGGCTAACTTGTAAGGAGGAGGATGAAAATCCACACCCCTTTCGGTTACTACACGACATCGTACCGGAACGCTAAATCGCTTGGCGGTACGTCTTTGTCGGTAGGGTGGTAACTAGCCACGGCCAAAGCCTCCCACCAGCTAGACCTGGACCAATTAAGAATACCTCAATTGGCCTAGCTGGGGATCGTACCCAGGACCTCCGTCTTGTAAATCTACCGCGGTCACCACTGCGCCACGGAGGTCGTTCCAGCAAGACCAAGGTCTGTTTCTCTAGCACCCATTTCTACGGCTTAAAGTCTAACCACATTAGTAAGTTCAATAATTAGCATGGTCGCATATTCAACTAAAACACAAAAGGTAAAAAAAAAATAATATAATAGACATAAATATTGAAATAAATTAATTAGTTTATTCACTTTTACTTTATTCTCTTTTATTGTGTGGTCTTCAGGGATATATCACATATTGATTAAGTAAAGTTATATTTATTTTTACGTATAAAATTGGCTTACATAAATAGCATTCTAAAACAGAGGGCGCTGCCGTGTAAGATAATGGAAGTCAGCGGGTATTGATCACGCCTATTTTAGGAATCACAACCCCTATATATCTGGTGGATGTAAAATAGAACATGACTGTGTCTATACTAATATTAAACAGAGGTAAAGTTTATGGTATTGTAGGGGGTAATCTCTGGATCTACTTAATCGATTTTGAAAAATCTTTTACCAGTAGAAAGCCACATTATTTGTGAATATCATATGCTATATTTTATTTCCGTATTCTTAAGGGAAAGGCAACTATGGGGGTAAAACCACGGGGCGTCGGCTAGTTCGATATAAATTTTCAAACATCAATATTTCCTCTAGCGGTTACCCACGTGTCCGTTCACAACAAATTTCTGATTTCCCGCGGGAACAAGAAATTTTCCACCCGAATACATATTTATATCTTCAGATTTCCTTCACAAAAGTAGATTGATCGTAATATAATGTAAATATCGTTGTAAAAGTCATATATATTATCTCATTCATTTTGTTACATACGCCGATTTTAAAATTAGCAACAAGTTGGAATCTTACATATATCTGTAGTTACAGAAAACAATTCAATTTATTGTACTTCTGATAGTGATACTGTGATCAAAGTTTAGTCAAGGAAAACCGCTAAGCTACAAGGAGCAGATTTCCATGTCTACAAAAAAACATAGCGCAGCTTAAGTACTTTATGTTCTGTGTATAGACCAACTAGCGTACGCCCACGATTTCGTCCGCCCTTAGACCTCTTTAATCTGGCCCTATCACAAAATCCATTCTTAGCGGACACCTAACTATAAACCTACCTCCCTGCCAAATTTCATATTTGTACGTCAAGTGGTTTTTGAAATTTCGTGATGACCTTTCGCATTTATATATTCAGATGTCAAATAATAAATAGCTATATACCTATGCCATAAATGCAATAAGCGTTAGAAATTGAAGGACGAATTAGGAACCGAGGCTAACCAGACCTACGTTGTAAGGCTTACGAGGTACGGATTTTACAAATGAATATTTTATTTATAGGTATAAACACATAAATATTACGTATACATCTATTTTTTGCTAACTACGATGGCGTCGCAAATGTTATTCAGATCTCAAATGTTTCTTATGTAATAGGTACTTGAACTGGTAGTACCACAACCTATTCCCACTTCTATTTTGAACCATTTAGATAAGTACATTCAACATTATAGTTAGCAGACAGGCGTCATTGTTCAGCATTTCAAAATGTTTGCGCATTTTTTACCTACCATTGTTAAAATAACACCACTGAACATTTTTGTACCCCTTATCTCACAACGTGTTATACAAAATGTTTATAAACGAATTTTTACGTTATCGCGTTCCACTCGTAAATCCATTTACACTCGGGTAAATTATGATGACATTTATATGACAATAGAATAAAAAATCAGCCATCTAGATATAAATTCCAGCTTCCACTTCAGTTTTCCCAAAACATGGGCATTTTAAAGTCCAGGCACCTTCCAGGCAAGCGCCACCATAGGATGCACCATCATTGCAGCCAAATGTTAGCTTAAAAAAAAGTGATTATATTGGCTAATTTTTATTTTTTTCATTTGAATTTGCATGTATTATAATATAAATTAACTACCTAAAGCTATTATATTAACTACATAATATTATATAAAAAAATCTAATTTTAGTAATAATTATATTCAGTATATTATTAATTAAATCCAGTATTAATAATAATTATGAAAATATATTCAGAGGCACAATTATATTAAAGTGGGCGGATAATTATGCCTCTGAGTATATATATCAAATATGATAATAATTCCATTTAATTCCAATATGTATAGAGTGATAGAAAGGGTTTAAGTAAAGTTTATTAATTATTATGATTCCAGTATTGTGATAATACAATGATTGGTATTACGCCGAGCTTATTATAAGGGCCAAAAGGGAGTAGGCCACAGCTATCAATTGAACAATCATCTCCTGGGCAGTGTTTAGTGATAATTTGAGTAATGCTTTAGTCGGTTAAATGTAATTTAAAACCAAATGAAATGAAAATAACAACTTATAAAAAAAAATCGTAAAGGAGATCCAGTCACTTATCACAATGATACCTGTGAATGAGTTGATTGATGTCTTTCTTTCTTACTTTATGTCAAATGACAATTTCAAAGTTTTCCGACACATTTTTTTATTTTTATGTTTTTTATAAGAATATGCACGACAATAGTGCAGCGGGCAGGGATCGAACCTCGACCCCTCGGTGATGTGTTCGGCCCCTTTACCATTGAGCTATTGAGTCTTATTAGGAGGTGCGCAACTGACCCTAAGTGTTATTAATCTCATAAAACGAAGCACAAGCACGTAACTTATTATTCTTAAAAGGTTTATTGAAGCAGAGATTACGAGATTTTTGGATTTCCATTTGAAATGAGAGTCGATTTTCAGAAAAGGGAAGCATACTGTTACTGTAAACGATATCTTAGCCGTGTTTACATGAACATTTGATTCGCTCGTGACGTCATTTACGTGCAAAAATGGCTGGGCGTTCGTTCTTATCGTCACTTCACACGTGTACGAAATGTTTAATAACATTCAAAATATGGTGCTGAAACAGATCCTAGAGATTACATATCCAGGAGTACCTTAATTTAAAGTTATAATTCGCTTCGTGAAATACATAACTTTTAAGCACACATTCAGAATTTAGTAAATGTGATTAATTTATGACCCAGACGTCGAATATATTTAGACGTCACGTGTTATGGATATATAGGCCGGTCAATCTAGACCAAAAAGTGAGAGTGAAGGTACATTAAATCCCAACAAGCTGAAAATCAGTAAAATTGTTCAAAACATAATTATAAACAATGTGTAAAAGTTCCCCATCATTCCCGTGTATGGAAAAAAATTTATTCAAGGTCAAAGGTAAAAAAAATGAGTTTTTCGTTATTTTCAGAAAAACGGTAAGTTTTATCATAAAAAATTATCTATATAAAAATGAATCACAAAATTCGTTGGTAAGCGCATAACTCAACAACACCTGGACCAATTTGGCCAATTCTTTTTTTTAAATGTTCGTTGAAGTTCTAGGATGGTTTTTACAGCGAGAAAAATTTAAAAAGACTAAAAAAAATTTATACTCCCATACAAACGATTTATAATAAGGTAGGGGTAGGGTGGGGATAGGGTAGGGGTAGGGTAGGGGTAGGGTGGGGATAGGGTAGGGGTAGGGTAGGGGTAGGGTGGGGATAGGGTAGGGGTAGGGTAGGGATTAGGGTAAGGGTAGGGTAGGGGTAGGGTAAGGGTAGGGTAGGGGTAGGGTAAGGGTTGATGAAGGGTAGGTAAGGGTATGGAAGATGTGCACAAAAGTCAAAGCGAAGCTTGACCGGGTCCGCTAGTTATCTATAAAATGTATCAATACTTTTTTCTTACGAGCCACCGTTTCTGAGATATAACGATCCAAAAAGTTATAAAAGAATTTATACATTTTACTGATAATGATAAAACTTACTGTTTTGCTGAAAATAGCGAAAACCTCATTTTTTGACCTTTGACCTTGAATAATTTTTTTTCCATACACGGGAATGATGGGGAACTTTTACACATTGTAATTATGTTTTGAACAATTTTACTGATTTTCAGCTTCTTGGGACTTTATGCACCTTCGAATGTCTAAATTTACCGGACTATATTGATGTATAACAAATATATACCTCAATGATTACATAACAACGTTAATGTGAATTTAATATAAACCTAAAAGAAAAATATTAACTTAGTAATATTTAAATCATAATTTTCATATGTAAATACTAATAGCTTATGCAAGAGCTAGTTGCCGAATTTTCGGTTAATTTTTAATATTATATCAAATTAATTATTACACTAGCTGATGCTAATCTAATAATTAATTTTTAGTTTACGTTTCCGTGAGAATACGGGGATAAAATATAGCCTATGACATTCACAAATAACGAGACGTTCTAGTATAACATTATTAGTCCTTGTAGAGACGGATGAAGGCAACAGTAAAAGTTACTAAAATGTTAAAAAAATTATATCCATCACATAGAAGATAGGTAGGTAACTATAGTATAGTAGTGGACGTACCAAAAAAAAAAACAAAAACCATTCAAACAGCCACGTCTCGACAAACGTACGCTCCAACTTATGAATAGTTAAAAACATTAACAAACAAGGAGCGTGCACGCACACTGGAAAGAGTTATTGGAACGTTGCCCGTAATAATTTACGAATCGCCCGGAACGGTGAAAAGAATTCGGAACAACGGGTGACGTTCAAAACATCGTGAGTTCACCCGTTGAAACAATGGTCGCGTAAGGAGAAATAAGTTTCACGGACCGCGCGAGCACGGGGCTATACGGAACAGTAACGCCAGCCACACACAGTCAAGCATACCATCAAGTCTATAGCGCGCTTATATAAGCGGGTCGTCGTCATCAACCCATATTCGGCTCACTGCTGAGCTCGAGTCTCCTCTCAGAATGAGAGGGGTAAGGCCAATAGTCCACCACGCTGACCCAATGCGGATTGGCAGACTTTACACACGCAGAGAATTAAGAAAATTCTCTGGTATGCAGGTTTCCTCACGATGTTCTCCTTCACCGATTGAGACACGTGATATTTCAATTCTTAAAATGCACACTACTGAAAAGTTGGAGATGCATGCCCCGGACCGGATTCGAACCCACACCCTCCGGATAGGAGGCAGAAGTCATATCCACTGGGCTATCACGGCTCTTTATATATATATAAGCGGGTAATGAAAAAAATACCGAAACCATACCCATAACGATATTTTGATATTTTTTTCACTGCCCACATCCCTAAGCGTTCTGCAGATTTGACGGTTGATTTGATAGTGTGTGGATGGCGTTAGGGGCACTGTGTGATGGAGACATGCGCGTTATGGACCCTGAGACTTCGCATAGTGCCGGCCGGCGTCGCGTGGAACGCTCGCCAAGAGCGCTCCGTACCATTACTACACTTCAACTTACGTAAGTTGGAAATCTCAAAGACATTTGAAAAACGAAAATTAAAGGACAATTTTACTTGTGTTATAACACAATTGTATCTGTAAATGGAAACAAAATTTGTGGAGTGAGCAATCATAAGTGGGTGCTGGATGGCAGTGTTTGTTTGACGAGTGTTTAATTGAATAGGCGCCGGCTTTTCCACACAAATCTCATGTAAGTACCTATTGTAGTATAAGAGGCGTTAATTAAATATATTTGGTAACTAGCGAACGCTCGCGACTTCAGTTAAATTCAGTTTTTTAAAATCCTTCATGAACCATTTACTTTTCGGAATATACTCGTAAAATGGCCTATATGCTGCACGTGTTCAAGATCCTCTATCTTCCATTGAAAGTCCTAGTAAAATCGGTCTATCCAATTCCAGAGATTAGCCCGGACAAACAGACAGATAGCAGATATTTTAAAAAAGCTCGTTTGTGTTTTAGTTTTGTATCATTAATAAACACACAAAAAAACACAGTTATTTTGAAATCATAAGCCTTTTTTTATTTTTGAATTTTATTTAAAATAGTCGTATTATTTAATTAAAAGGACAATTAAACAGGTAGTAACTATTACAGTTAATATATTATTTATTATATATACTATTTATTATTTTTAACCGACTTCCAAAAGTTGATTGGTATGGTTTTTTTTATTTATGTACCCGATAGGTTTGGAAGGCGGTTGTATATTTTTTTATTATTTTCTTAAAATTCAACACCTAATATTATGGAAGTCCATTTAAAATGAACGTGAAGTGAATCTTATTTATATAGAATTTGTAAGTAAATAATTAAAAAAAAAATACTTCTAAGACAAAAATAAAATTTACTACCTAAATTTAATTTTGTCTTAGAAGTATTTTTTTGCAAAATTAATCAAATTATAATCGTAAAATATTAAAATTACACTTAGGTACTAACCTACCACGTAGGTAATGCTAGACAGCCTTTATTGAGGCTTTTATGTATGTAATTTCAAAGTAAGAGCTGTAATAATAATATATTCTGCGGTAAGAGTTACTTAAACTATAACTCATGCGAATTAACTTGACACCTGGTTCGAATGACGTTTATTTTTGATATCTACTGAGTGCAATAGTTTTGGAATAGGTATTAGTGTCCGATCGAACTTTCGGTTTCGGCTAACGTTTGGCGAAAAAACTAATTCCGCTGTAGTTACACTTATTAATATTATTATATTTTAATAAACTGCGTCAATCGCTGCCAAACGCATTCAAATCGGTTGATTTGTTTCAGTGTTATCAAATTGTATTTTTCAACGTAAGTAGGTACTTTTAAATTTAACTACCAAACCTTGGTACTTTCGTATGAAAAAATGACGTTTTAGGTTCAGTGTCAGTTTCGTCCGAAACTGAGACTGAAGCCAACATTCGGTTTCAGCCATGCAATGTTAATAATTGTGACGCTACTTAGCGCCCTCGCGTATGGAAGTGGGTGGAGAGTCTAGTGTCGAGCCAGGTGCCAAGTTAATTCGCATGAGTTATAAAGTAATGTGGGTTCCTATCTTCTTCTTAGCTAAGTAAGCTCCATACTAATAATATAAACATAAGTGCAATAGTAATTCTACCTGTCTTTCCATAGCTAAACCGCTGAAATAATTTAAATTATTATTTGTAAAGTATAATAAAAGGGGACATTGGAGCAAAACATGGGCTGATTGACTTTATTCTGTTTATTCTGATTCTGATGCTGAATGTTTTGATTAAAAAATAATTAAAACTTACTTACATTCACATTAAATGTAAATATTCTTAAAATAATTGAATTTTGTCACACTTTAACTGAAACAGAAGATAAGACAATTTGTACGACAGACATTGGAAGATTAAATCTTAGATTTGGTATGATCAATAATTATGCTAGTGACTTTAAATTATATACATTTTAAAATGTTTTCGATTACTTGATTTAAGTAACTTGGCACTTGGCATAAATGTACTTTGGGTGGGCTATGTTCTCTTTAGCAATTCACAGAGGCAACTGGAGTTACGATATGGGTGGTATTACAATCCCATGCTTCAGTAAGCACCATATCATGTAATAGTGATTTTTTTTCCCTTATTTATTTATTTGTCCTTTTTTATATTTAAAAATATAATACAATACACTTTTTAGAATTTATAAAAAAAATAAACCCTCCCTCTGCGAGATATTTGAGTGCCCAAGCCTGCCCAACCTCCTCACAATACGCGCCGTCTCAAGAATCACATGCCTTCTGTATCCGACTCTTGATCCAAAAGTTATGTAAAAGCTTCTTAAGATGTTAGTCGAAGCTTTTCGCTATAAGACCATAAACTGAAAGAACTATCGGAACAATAATATTCGATTTAACATTCCACATGGCGGTAATCTCGTGAGCAAGGTTTTATACTTTTTCCTTTTCGGCTTTAACCAGATTATCGTCATGTGGAACAGTACAATTATAGCACGACGCACTGACCGATCGACTAGCACTATATCAGATCTATTGGCTACAATATACCTATCAGTGATAATCGTTCAGTCCCAGTAGAGCAATGCACTGCTATTTTCAAGAACTGACGCTGGGTTGTACTTAAACTATGGCATCTCAGAATCGATAAGGCCGCACTGAAGAGCAAGCTGTTGGTGGATTATCTTGGCTACTTGTTATGTCTATGCAAGTATTCGCCGTTATTAAGGTGAGAACACCCGGACACAATACGCCTGAGGGACTCCCCAGATATATTATTATTTTTAAAAAGTTAAACATTATCACCGTAAGCCCGTCAAACCGCATTGGAGCAACATGGTGGGTCAAACTCCAAATCTATACTCTAAGGAGGGAGGCTTGGCCCAGTAATGGGCTATTCAAATGATGGATCACTTAATATAAGGTGCATGTCTATTGCCCGTGTGAGCGATAAAAACTCAACTCTACTCCAAGGTTAGCCATGACTGACATTTATTTGACTGTGCGTGATTTTTATCGTCAACAATGAACACTTTAAACGTACCTTTTGCATGAATTCGCAGAGCCAAAAAAATTTACCGAATAATTTCACCGCGACTACTTGCCTCGATTGGTGACAGAAGGGCTGGCTTATTTATTGGACAAAGGATCAGCCTGGCTGTCCAGCGCGGAATTGCAGCCAGTATTCTTGTCACCATTCCAGGTGGGTATGATTTGTATAGTTATTAGGATAAGTTAGCTTAAGTGCCTTATCTTTCTCAATAATAATAAAAATCTTTAAAAAGCCACGTTTTTTAATATTTAAATATTTTAATTTGCTCGAGACCTCGATCTTAAGACCCGCATCACTGCACAAAAATTAATCAGCCGAAAATCATCTCCCTCTGTTAATATTAGGCTTTTAGAACTGAACCCTTTTCATTCATTCTTAACACTCGTGAATGACATATTGACTGCCAGTATATTAATAGTATTAATATACTATTAATATCCTGGCATATAATATGTTAAGAGAGCCATGAAAATATTTTATTTTTTATTTTTTGTTTCAAGTAGGCTTAGTTAACAAGCGAGCAGAAACGTCAAGTAGTAGTTACTTTCAACGACCATTTGTAAAGACTTTACCACCGGTTTAAAAGGCAGGAAAAGCCATAATGTATAAACTAATATATGCTCAGCTGTTAGCTGTTTATACGTAACTTAGCTGTATTTATCGTAGACCGATTTAATTTATAACTTTTGCTACAAAGGATATAATTTGAAGATGGTAAGCGAAAACGTAAATATGTCGAGAACATCGAAAAAGGTTATTATTGGAAATAGGAAAAAATTGTAACACAACATCGTAAATGAGTCAGTCTCTTTAATAAAGTCGGGCGGTTAAGTAGGTACGTACCTACTCGCACTGCGGGATTTTTGGATCACGCCTCTTGAGCGAATTTACAGCTCAACTTACTCCATTAGTGCTACAAGAACGTACAGTTTTTAAGTTAGCCTTGAAAACTTCTTTACTGGTTGCGGTAAAATGTTTTTCGGTTTAAAATTGTGTATAAAACATTACCGCTAAACTTTAATGATATCCCCGGGGATCTACTCGAAAAATTTTAGCACAACTTGAAGTTGCTTGAATAAAATAAAATGATTCAGATGAAAATGTTTCATTTTAAACAGAAATTTTCGTTTAAACGACCGGCATACTTGCGAATGAATTCACGCGAAACGTAAATATTTGAAGCGAGTGTGACATAGTTAAAAATTCTCCCTCGTTGGATTTTTTAATGTTTTATGAAAGTTTATAAAGTTTCTTTTTTTTAATATTAAATCGTAATATTTGCTTATTTGATTTTTGTCAATTCGAACTGCAGCCTTGCTGTGTGATAAACAATGGTTGTCCGATTAATTGGGTCTATTTGCTCTGTCAACTATTACTATAAGAATTATTTTCTGAAAAAAAAAAACATTACCCTCCTTCTGACGCAGTCGTGTAAAAATTAAAATAAGGCATAAAATTAATATTATTTTATATTATTGGGAGCCGGGTTAAAGTTATCTTTTTTTTAATACATTCACTTGTAATAAGATAATTATATTTATATCAAACAACATTTACGAGTATCAACTTATATATATAGCTCAACTGTAAAGTTGTCGGACTCGTCACCGGGAATTTGAACCCCGCTCCCTGGACTATTGTTGTACCTACCCACTTCTAATAGACTATTAGTCTTACTTATGATATATGGCAAATATTCTATAGAAATAGAAAAAAAAAACTAAAAATTTCAAAAGGAAATATTCAAATGGCCATTTTCGGACCATACAAATTGAAACGTGAAGAACAATGCACATTTGAATTTTACAAGTTGAATAAAAAAAGCTCCACTAAAAGTTGAATAGAAATGCTTGAAAATTGAGCGATTCAATTGGTTGGTCGTATATGTATGTGTGTGGACTAATTTTAATAGATATTGTGCTTATTAAATGAATGAAAATATTCGATGCATTTATTCATTTTGCTATTAATACCTACTCAGCATCACTGCGTATGATTAGAAGATTATTGAGCCTTAATATACTCGTACTTGTCATCAAAAAAATCGAAACAGTCCACCTGAAGAATTTTAAATAAAATAAAAAGTATATTTAGATGTGGCCTGCGGTGTTTACCGCGTATATACCTACCGTTGTGGGAATAAGGGAATAATATTATAAGCCTTTATCAGAAAATCTGCCTTCGATTCGGAGGGCGTAGGTTCGAATCCACTTCATTGCATGCACCTCCAACTTGACGATTGCAGGAAGAATTTGTCATACTTTTGCGAAAGAGAACAATATAAATTGAGTACCAATAAATTTTTAAGGAAAGGCGTGTAAGGGGGAGGCTGGTCAGTTCAGTCAGTCAACTTATCGTTTGTCCAACAAACGATAAGTTGACTGACTGTATACTATACTAAAAGTATAACGGGTCTTCTACCAATATTTTTCGATTTAATGATCCGTTTGTAAAATATTAAGCTTTTCAGAGCTAATTTTTGTTAGAGTTAAGTGTCCCTCTGCCGACCCTCTACCGGCTAAACGGTTGTTTATGGATACGTGAATACATTATAGTGTTGCTATTTAAAGAGTACCAACTTAAAAAAACATAAAGTTGTCAGTAACATAACTCAAAGTCTGTTACAACTAGAAAGAGCTGAAATTTAGTATATGTATATTAATTACATCTATAAAATGGTAAAAAGAAAATTTGAAAAATAAAATGTTTGTGGTTATTTCCCTACATACAAAGTGAGGATGAATTTTTTATCGTCTATTCCATGGTGTGGTGTATCGTTATCGGTATTTTTGTGCATTACATAAGCGATTAAAGTGCTTACTTAATCTACGGAACCCTACACTATGCGTGGCTAAACACGCACCTGGCAGGTTTTTTGTAATTTGTTAATATTAGTTAGGATTACAATTTATAATATTAGTAACGATGCTCACACAACCTATTACGAGGAAAATTGTGTATATTAAGCCACACCTGAAGAATTTTACATTAAGTTTTAATGTGCCAAAGTTTGCATGATGACACTTGAAAGAAGTAACTTTCAAAATTCGCAAAGTTAAGGGTATTAGCATAATATGTGGGTCAAGTTAAGATCAGCGAGAGAAATGCGCCATTTCAACCGTCGCAAGCCACTTTCATTTTTTCTATGCAAGCGAGAGTGCCAAAAGTTTTGCGCACTGCGTCGCTTCCTCTAACTGAATATGTATGGGCTTGAACTTGCCAATTCAAATTCGGCTAGGTACTTTATTCACCACATCGCGGGATTATTGAATTTTTTATTGAGGAAGAGCATACAAAAAAACCGCCTGAACGTGAGCCGCCAATAACCCACTTTTGTTTATCATATTTTCCACTTTCAGATATTGAGCACGAAACCCGGAGGTGTTTTGTGTAAAAGAAATAAAAGGTTTATCAATGCTACGAGCCGACCTTGTTGGACAAAATATGGTAATATCGGTGTTTCCGAGGAAGTTCGTTCCCTCGACATTGTTATCAAAGTTTTCGGTAAAAGAGATTTTACTTTTAGGCAAGCCAATCTACACCAGAGTATAAACTTAAAATATTTGATCCTATTCCTCAATTCATTCAATATCTCTTGATGATATAATTTTATATTCGTATTACGTTGATTTTATATCCATATAATAGCTTAACTTGGTTATACTAGTGTATTATTTTACCTTTCATGTACTCGTATGCAGCTCCTTTTGTTGATAAGTAAGCGGTTGAATATAATCTCATCTGACGTTAAGTGACCATGCAGCCTTGGATCATAGTATCAACAACGACATTTACTGTGTAGGTACAATATAAGTCGTTGAGTTTCAAGTTGAAAAAAAATTTCTTCAACACATTCGCCTCAATTAAACAAACAAACTCAACTTGATACAGTTTATCGTACTAATCTTGGTTTCTATACAATGCAAGCATATGTGGTATAATACTGTCTTCTCCTTCAACACAATTATGAAAGAAAGAAAGATTTTTATTTGGCAAAACACAAAAAATTAAATCATGAAACATAAATACAATAGAAAAATATTAAAATTACTATAAAATTTTGTGAGTGCCCCAGCTATCCGAACTAGTTAGAAACTGTATCTCGGAAAGCTGAATTATGTCAGATCAACTCATCATCTGCTTCTAGAAACATATTTCACACACTCCAATCATTTCAACATTTCTGATCTCCCATACAACCTATGGTATAAATTAGTATTTAGCAACCAAAATCACGGGGATTTAACCCAAACTTTCTTCGCCCATTTAGCCCAAACATTGGCAGTGAAATTGTGATAAGTTTCCAGTTTTCCAAGAATTCAAACAAACTTTAACATTACGTTTTAATTATAAAAGCGTCCACTTTATTATAAGTAAACTCAATTAAAATCAAATAAAAGTTGAAGGATATTCTAAAATTACATTTTCTACTAAAGTACGGTGGAAGTTTTTCTTGCTCACCCTTTTTCATCTGTTATTTACGCCGTCCGCTCGACCGTTACATTTTACACTTGGTAAAACTCTGAAAACTCCACTGCCAACTTTACCGGAACGACTCCCCAAAGTTTTCAGAACTTACTTAGCAAAAAACACAATTAGCTATGTAAATACTAGAAAATCCTCTCAGGCTATTTTCTCAAGTTGACGGAAGAAACCGAGAAAAAAATATGTAGAATAACAACGCCTAAATATTTTACAAGACATGTTATGAACGTCGTGACAATCGTATGCATGCGCTGTCCTAGGCCCTACTGTATATATTATCAAGATTATAAATGTACAGTGATAGCCCAGTGGATATGACCTCTGCCTCCAATTCCGGAGGCTGTGGGTTCGAATCCGGTCCAGGGCATGCACCTCCAACTTTTCAGTTGAGTGCATTTTAAGAAATTAAATATCACGTGTCTCAAACGGTGAAGGAAAGCATCGTGAGGAAACCTGCACACCAGAGAATTTCTTAATTCTCTGCGTGTGTGTAGTCTGCCAATCCGCATTGGGCCAGCGTGGTGGACTATTGGCCTAACCCCTCTCATTCTGAGAGGAGACTCGAGCTCAGCAGTGAGCCGAATATGGGTTGATAACGACGACGAAATGTACAGTATATATAATATTAAGAAATTAAATATCACGTGTCTCACACGGTGAAGGAAAAACCTACCTGAGTTTACTTAACTCTCTAAGTATGTGAAGTCCGCCAATTGGGCCAGCGTGGTGGACTAAGGACTAACCCCTCTCAGTCTGGAAGGAGACTCTTACTCAACAATGAGCCGAATATGGGTCGTTAATGATGAATATATACATACTTATACTCGCAGTCAGGCTTTTGGATTCCAACGATAACGACTGTCATATCTAATTTATGCGTGGAATTAGACTTTTAAATTGATGTAGGTGCCTCATCTGAAATTGAAATGTTTACTTCACCGGGTTTGAAAAATTCATTCTTAGGTCAATTTATTTTAACCTGAACATCGCACGGAGAATGTAAACCGCAGAAGTAATGGAGAAAATAATTATATTTTCTTTTTTAGAACAATTTTTTTTCAGTAAATTTTATTTATTTACTTAATAAAACTATACGTAACTTTATTTTAAAATAAAATTTATTTTTATTTAAACAATTACTTAAAAACGCAGCAAAAAATGTAATTAACGAAATCCTAGCAGGAAAAAGAAACATTTTTCCATTTGAGTGGAAATAAATCTCCTCGCTAAACTTTGTTTCTACCATCAGTGTCGACTGCTCGTAAAGAAGCCTTACCTTTACAGTTGACCTCATTTCCAACTAATAACGTTTTTTTATACTTTACCTCAGCATTTTTAGTACAATGTTTAGGTCCTGAGAAAAAGATAGGTACCTACTTTTGTAAAAAACTTGACCATCTTTTTTTATTCTCTAATAATTTAAATAAAATGATTTGAACGCTATAGAAATTTACCTATTATTATAGTTAAAATTATTTTTAATTTTAACTCAAGCTTAGAAAAAACTTATTATTTTTGTAGCTTAAAAATGGTCAAGCTTTTTACAAAAGTACCTACCTTTTTCTCAGGACCTAAACATTATACTATTTTTAGTACAATGTTTTTTAGCTGAGGTTAAAGTTACAAGTTAGCCCGCTTCCATCTTAAATCGCATAATCACTTACCAGCAGGTGAGATTGTAGTCAAGGGCTAACTTGTAAAGTGAAACTTCAGTTCAGTTTCACTGGAAGATAGAGGAGGCTATGAGGGAACATATAAATAATTATCCCGAAAAAAATCATGGTTCCCTTGGGATTTGTGAAAAACAGAAATTCACGCAAAGTCTCGGGCATCCGCTAGTCTACAATGAAATGCGTCAATCTGTGCATGTCAGTTACACAATCACACAATCACAACGAAAAGGTTGAAGCGGAAATTTTGGATTTTTCGTATCTGCAGCCAACAAGCATTACTAAACAAACTAATAAATAAAGCGTCGACGCGAAAAATTTCGCTTCGAATGGTTAGTACTGTAACAATTTTAAAACAATTTAGCGAATTTTGAGCCAACAGTGTTCCCGATTTTCGTTTTATTTATACATTTGCCTCAGTTAGCGTTGTTTCATTTTACTTTTGATTTGAAAACAATACAATTTAAAATGTTAACTGGATATGTTTTTTTTATTGAATATTTTAAATTTCCAAAATTGCTTTTAAACTGTTTTATAAATTTCGTAAACATAAATTTATTTTTAATACTTCCGTTTTATTACAAAAATACTTATAATAATATGGTAGCTTACGAGTACATCTATCATTTGGATTACGGCTAAGTGGAACGTTGGTTTCGGGGTGTGTAAGCTGGGTGATATCTGCAGGCTAATTCACTAACTTTAACGTATGTTAGTTGATTTAAACGAAATTAATATTCTATGTAACATGTGTCATCCGGTGCCTTCTGACAACTTTTCGTGGATAACATACAGTAGGTATATAACATTTCTCAGTTGATATGATGTTCATTTTAATACGTTATTTAGTTTACCTTTTTTGTTTTTAAATTTAATAAATTTATATTAGTGAATAGGACAGTAGGTCTATTCGTGGTTGAAATCTATGTTAGAGTGAGAATAAATCCGGGACTTCGTCTCTCGGCAATGTGCAGTTTTTGACTACGTTGCCAAAAAGAGGTTTTTTGTAGTTACTCGTATGTAATCATGCATGCTCTTTGTAAGGGAAACGTTCGAGTCCAGGGTGTATAAAGCATAAACCGATAGGTTGCTTGCTTTCTCATCAAGTAACTCAAAATAGTTAAAAAACTGTGTGAAATATTTAACAATTGTTTTTATTAAGATGCTGTCTCGCTACATCAGCAGATTTTTTTATTATTTTATTTTTAATAAGCTATTGCATAGCTTTTATCGCGGGATTAGAGAGCGGCGACCGAATCAAGAAATTCCGTAACGAAAATAAACCTAACACCCAAGCCGTGCATCAAGTTAACACATTTCGACGTTATCATACCGACACAACTGGACAAGTGGTGTGAAACTAAGGGGCAAAACTTATCAAACCTAAAATTTATTCTTTTCATTTTTATTCTTTTCTAAAGAAAAAAAAATACTGCATAAATAAAGTAAATAAATAATTATAATTGCATAATGGTAGCCCCAAACGGTCAATTATTCTGACGTTTCTGTAGCACCCACGACTATAATTTGATCGTCTGTTGGTTACTGCGTACATGACTTGTATAGTATGCCGCGCTTTTCAGAAACTTGAGGATAATTGACCGTCAATGGCGACCTTAAGTTCGCCAGTCCCCGAGGGCCACACGAATTTTTTTTTTAATTTTAGTTTTTAGATTTTTATAGGTTTCCCAAACGCATTACAAAAGTAAATCACACTTAAAGGCTTAAAACACAACAACACGGTTGTTGGCGTGTATAAGAATACCAAAAAAAACACATTCGAAAAACACATTCCTTTTACTCTAAATGCATTTTACCGCTCGAAAACCGAGTAAAACGTTTTATGTATGGTACATTTTACGAGCTTAAGTTTTTTTCACCCATTATTTTATGTTGTCTGGTCGGCCATTACGTTTTGCACTAGCCAAAATACCATTGAAGTTTGTTGAAACCACTTTAAAGTCGGAATGCGCTCGTAGATGACAAAGCTACATTTTATGTTAATGCGTTATAATACTGTGAAACGTGATTTATTATGCGGCTAAATGCATAATATTGTATTTCAAAACTGTTAGATTATTGATGACCTTTTTGGGGCAATTGGGAATACCTTGCTTGACTCCAAAGCTCCTCATTTAGAACAAAAGCTTACATAGCCAGACGGTCATTTTGAGGGTTTGTCAGACTTTGCTCTTACCATAGATAAATAAGTACGATAGCCAATAGTGGTGATGACAGTTTTTTAAATTGTATAAAAAAATAGTAATATGCATAGAGTATAGCAATTTTGTAAAAGTAACAAGCTCTCTGCGATCATTACTTTCGGAGCTACAGGAATTTAAAAGGTCAGATTTGCGGCGCTGCTACGGATCCCTGAAAAACGCCCCATATAAAATGGTACAATTTAATGACGTTGTATGTCATATTGATCGTTAGATTTGTATAGGCGTTCAAACAAAATTATCATATATTTTTGTTATTTGTGCGATTATGTTTATAGTTCATATATTGAAAGATGTCACATTTAATGTAAGAAAGCTAAAACTGTATGAATTTTCATCTAATTACTATAAATGATTTTTAAACGATTTTGAAAATTTATATTCTTATTTATTGTGCAAATATCCAGACAATCTTTGCTTTTTATGTATTTTGTTAACATTGACCTTATTTACCCGAGTGTATCATAAAAATCAATATATTCAAACCTGGTCATCATCCCCATTATGGACATGGTCTTTGTTGGGATTCAAACATTGTGACTACTCATATGTGACATTCATAGCGAGTCTGACAAAACTGACAACGAGGCAAACCAGTTGTTTTCCTGGTTATATAAAATGAAAATATTACCGAGCCAAGTTTTGCAGAATTTATATTTGAAATCTAATGATGTCGGTCAATTTTTAAGGGGCATATTTTGCTATAGGACGCACCAAAGTCTGAAAGATGGCTTAGAAGGAACCACCATCGTTGTTATTTATTCGCCTCGTTCACAATTATGTCCGACTCGACATAACTATCACATTCACATTATACAAAGTTATAGCCGTATTCATTAATAAATATTTTGTTCCTGGGCCCATACACTCAGGGGCTCACCCGCGTAGCTCCCGTTACTGTAAGAATACCGGGATAAAATATGGTGTATAAGACACTAGCTGACTCCGCGCGGTTTTACCCGCGTGTTTCCCGTTCCCGTAGGAATACGGGAATAATATATAGCCTAAAGCCTTCCTCGATAAATGGGCTATCTAACACTGAAAGAATTTTTCAAATCGGACCAGTAGTTGCTGAGATTAGCGCGTTCAATCAATCAAACAAACAAACTCTTCAGCTTTATAATATTAGTATACTCAGAATACAGAAAACCACCAGAAGCCACGTTTAGATGTCATTCTATAGTGCGCAGTGTGTCCAAAAATTGTACACAACAGCCTGCACTCGTCGCAATTCTCACCCGCGTAATGTTGCTAGTACATGAGGCTGTTAAATTTTTCCCTATTTTGTGGTAAAAATTTATAATGTTAAAAGGAAAACAATAAGTGTACAGTTCATCACATTAAATGTTAACTTGTATGGTAAATAATAAAAACAGTGGGACCAGTTTTCTAGTGATTGCTAAGAGTCAGCAAGAAAATGAACTCTAAAAAATTTAAGACAAGGACAAATAAATAATAGATATAATAAGACGGTTATTATAAAACTTATCAACTAACAAACTAAAGAAATACATATTTACAATAATAATTTTATATATTCCATATAATTATATTATATTATTATTATAAATATGTATTTCAATCGTGTGCACAGTTATTATTATCTCGTCTTATTTCTCTAATTTTTATGTCTCTTAAAATTCAAGTATAAATAAGGCCATTGAATTGGTTTAATATCTTTTAAGAATGTGTTTTGAAGATAAAAATATTTTATTTAATCCTCTTGCTCAAGCAAACAAGCAAACAAGTAGGTACACAAACAAACAAAAGACCAAACAAGCACACGAAAACAAACAAATGTGCAAACAAACACACAAACAGACAAGAACGAACGAACTTATTATAATATAGCACGCCATTGTTATTTGTAAAATTTTAAAGCTTTAAGATTATTTTACACTTTCTTTATCTGCGCTGATTACCACAATTTTATTTCAACTTAATTGCCGGAACCTATGCCTACCTATTTAGTTGATTAATATTTTACATAAATAATAAATCCTTGAATTGAAATTAAAAGTAGGGAAAATCAAAACAATTACATTGGCAACACTTGAAATGAATTCATCGGTTTCTATGACAACTAAATTCACGTAAAAATTATTCATTATTTTAACATAAGAATATTTATTTGTGCTACTTACACGTGAAATGTGATCCTATTCAGTTTCTTTTTTTTACCAACGGCATTTTTACACGAAGGAATAGCACAAGACGGCTTAATTTAATTAAATTTGTCACCTGTATAGCACGTCAAACAACACGACAAACACAGAGTGAGTAATCGTAAAATGTGTAGTTTAAATGGCTTCACTTCTTTGCGCTATCATTCCTTCTGGTGGTTTTCTGTATTCTGAGTTAGTATAGATATTAAAAATATATTGAAAAAAATATAATGTTATATCAAATTATTTGCATATTTATATGCCTACAACGACAGGAAGATGAACGGATGCTGTAAACTAGTCCCCTTTCACCCTTTCTGTACGCGATCTCTAAAAGGACACTATCTCGTTGCTATTGACAAATGACGCTCCTTGTTACAATGTCGTATCGCTTCCAGAGCTCGTCGTATTTTATATTCTGTTCCATTCTGATGTCATTCGATCGCATATATGCCCTTTTTATTGGGTTTATGGTGGTGAATACAGTAAATATAGGGTAAGTCCAGGATAGATGCCCCACTATTCGAAAATGCTAAATAACTCCGATATTTATAATTTTAGAGCATTGCGTTCTTTGGGAGATATTAAATATATTTCTTAATGTTCTATATTATCTGAATCTTTCTGATATAGACTGTGTAGATTTTGTGTAAATTGTAATTTTATGGACCTCTAAAAAATGGGATAGACGCCTACTGTGGCGGATAGAAGACTTATCATGAAAAAACTTCTGAGGATAGGTGCCCTTAGTGGGGATTGGCGATTTAGATTGAACATTGCAATTGGTTGCAGTCTTTATGGTGTTTTATATAACTTTCATTTTCATTTCTTGGCCATCTTTGTCAATGTTATACTTTAGCTGTAGCTTTTTAGCAAACTGGTATGCTAACTGACGTATTGCTGTTCGGTCCAGCGGAAATCCAGCTTCTCCTAATTTGAATATAAGAGCCACGAGTCGTTTTTTGTTATTACAGGATGTTTTCATAAAACAAATAAAAATAAATGCTGGATATATATAATTTTTTTCAGTAATAATTATGCCAGACAGTAACTACAATGATATGATGCAATACAATACAAAGTAAAAGTAATTCAAATTTAAAACAACAACACATACAGTAACTTTGAAAATAAGAATTGCTGTTAACGGCAAATGTTCGTCTTAATATTTTAGATGGTATTCCTTATATTCTAGAAATCTGATTTACGCCATTCTCTCCTTTTTTCATCTCTTCAAACGCTGCTAGCATACTGTCTTCAACTAGGTTACAGTACGAGGGACAACACCCTGTTTCCTTTTATATTTACGAGGCATTTTGCTCTCCTGCAACAACACGACACTTATAACAAACAGTTGGGGATAGTTGCCCTTAGAGGCATCTATCCTAATAAAAAACGGGGCAACTATAATTTTTGTAGGGGATAGATGCCCTTATCAATAAAAACAAAAGTTGAGTTTCAATTACTATAAAATCTATCAGTTTACATAGGCTAATCTTCAATGCAAGCAGACGAATAGAAAAAAAAATTAAATTATAAGCGAGAGAAAAAATACACTGCTGAAAGAACTTACGAATCTTATTTTGGCGCCTTTTGTCGTCTCATCGCGGAACATTTTTACTCACACAGACGAAACGCATGCACTCCGGTCGAAATTCCTCCCGACACTAAGGTTTGCAGGGGAAGGACTCGTTACTTACAGTAAAATTTAACTCCTACAGTGCTCCTATCATAGTGAAATAAATTTATTTTCTGGTTACGGAAATCATTATCTTTTTTAATTTCCTGAATTTATTACATTTAATTGTATTAATGTAGAGTTTTATTGATCATCGGTTTTATGATTTCACTAGAGATAGGGATTATATTCCAGAATCTTTGGTTTATAAACAAGGTTTTTAAATGCGTTATTATTAGAGTCCAACAGAAACTGGTTTTCTGGCCGAAACCAAAACCGAAACCGAATATTTGGCCGTGCCTTTAGTTTCGGCTGAAACTGAAACCGAAACTTACGTGGTCAAGTATAAAATTCCATAATATACTGAAGTTTGGTGCATTTTATACATTATTCTGCTTTAATTAGAACATAAAATAGAAACAGTAGGTATATTAAATTTCAAAATCTATTAAATTTCTTTTATTGTAATTAGATGAAAATTCATACAGTTTTAACTTCCTTACATTCAACGTGACATTTTCCAATAACTATAATTTTCAATGAACTATAAACATAAGCAAACAAATAACAAAGATATTTGTAATTTTGTGTGTATGTCCTAACAAATGTAATGATTTTACGCATCAACGATGTCATTCATTCGTGCCATTTTGTATGGGGCGCTTTTGAGGGATCCGTGGATGTGCCGCAAGTCTGACCCTTTAAATCCCTGTAGCTCCGAAAGTAATGATCGCAGATACCCTGTTACTTCTACAAAATTGCTTTACTATTAGCATACTCTTAATTTATATACAATTTAAAAAAACTGTCATCATCCCTCAGCTTCTACCAAAGCGTTGCGCCGCGACATAGGTACATAGGTATGAAGTTAGGCAAGCGTGTACGTCTACTTCCGAAATCGGTTTCGGTTTCGGCAAATGTTTTGGCCGAAACCAAAACTAACGCCGAAACTTGATTTTTGGCCGAAACTTTGCCAAACTTGAAACCGAAACCGAACCTTCAGTCGGGCACTAGTTATTAGGTCGTCAAATGTCGTCTTATACCAATTGAATAAATAAATCAGAAACAACAATAATTTCCTTTAAATAGTAATTACTGTATGCTACTACCCAGTGTATCCTTTATCATCCTACTCCTAACAAGTTAGCCCGCTTACATCTAAGATTGCATCATCACTTACCATCAGGTGAGATTGTGGTCAAGGGCTAATTTGTAAAGAATAAAAAAGTTTTCCCTATAAATATATAAACTTTCCATCAGTATTTTTACGTATTTGGAACAAATAATATCTTTAACAGAAAATACCGCTTTATTAGACGTTGAAATATATCTGATCCGACCCACATATTCGCATAATTTAGCTCTTTGGGGAATAGACCGTAAATCACCTCGAGAACATAGCTTTCGGACAGATCTCTGCCGCATATACCTAAATATGATCACAAGGAACCTCGTCTGATTATTTTCTACAATTTATGTGCGGGTGCTCAATCTTATCCTTTTGAGAATTTACCTTTTTAAATTGGCTTAAGCTTAGTAAATCTAGTAATATGGTCCAGACTAATAGATTCAGTTTATATGTTAGTGCTCAAATGATTTTCCCATTTAATGTGTGGATGTTTCACTATGTATAAAAGAACAAAAATACAAGTAACATATCGACATAACTATGAATAAAATTTTCTTAACAAAGACTTGACACCTGTGATTGTTTTGGTTTATTTCGCTTAATATAATAATTATTCGATTCTTCAATAATAATTAAGGTTTTTAGTACTCCATGACCGTATTAGAGGACAACATAATTATTCAAAAAGAAGACCGAAATAAAATGTTTAATGAAGAACGAAGGCACAGTTAAACTCATATACACGCTAACATACTTGAGGATTATTTACGAACAAACTAACATAAAGTTGAGTAAAGAAAAGAGTGCAGTTTTTAACTGCTTTTTTTTTAAGAATAAAAAAATTTAAAATAAATGAACGCCATGTAATGGGAATGATGACTAGGTTTGAATAAATTGATTTTTATGATACATTCGGGTAAATAAGATCAATGTTAACTAATATAGACAAAAAAGCAAAGAATGTTTGGATATTTGCAAAATAAATAAGATTATAAAATCTATCAATTTTTTTTATCGTAATTAGATAAAAATTCATACAGTTTTAGCTTCCTTACATTAAATGTGACATTTTTCAATAAATGAACTATAAAAATAAACGCACACATAACAAAGATATTAGTGATTTTGTTTGAACGCTCATACAAATCTAACGATCAGCGAGCCAACAACGTCACTAGTTCGTGCCATTTTGTATGGAGCGTTTTTCAGGGATCCGCGGCAGCGCCGCAAATCTGACTCTTTAAATCCCTGTAACTCCGAAAGTAATGATCGCAGATATCCAGTTACTTTTAGAAAATTGCTTTACTATTAGCATACTCTTAATTTATATACAATTCAAAAAACTGCCATCATCCCTATTGTATGTAATATATTATTGTAACTTACCCATAATCTTATTTTACCACACGAAAGTATTTGCAAAGTTTATAATTTATAGATCAAATGTTTGCAGTGCAGAATAGTGCTACGAACCTGTCGAGATTTTCAGCTGTTTGTTTACTTGCGGTTCTGCCAATACAAACACTGTAGGTTGAGATTATAAGATTGTAACTTCGATCAACACTATATTGATCAAAATTTGAGTCTGCACTAATAACTTATATACATATAAAAGATCCTTGTGTCTGGAGTACCTAAGATTAATTCTAAATTTTATTTTTCAAAATTATCAAAAGATTCTACCTAATTCAACTATGGTACCTATAGCATTCTTAAAACTAAAAGTATCGTAAATGATTTGGATATCGAATCATTCTGGTTTACACGAACAAGCTCACAATAAAAAACTCCGGATGGATCCGGAACTTGTCGGGTATATACGGACAAATGTACAAAAAAAAACAATCCCTTTTTCACTATAAAACAGCCTTAAAACAGTTTCCAGGATACCTTTGTCCGTAGAATTAGTTTTTTTTTTCTAGGCCCTATATAAAGTGGTCCTTACCTAAGTACTAGAAATTTTAGTAGAAATATGTATATTAAAACAATATATATTGCTAAAAATTATTCTCTTCCATTTTCAAATTCCTAACTTATGATAAACCAATATATTTTCATCACCATAATTTCCTTTCGGATATATTTGTAAATACAGTTAGCCTAAAATGTTTTTGTCAACCTGTATATCTTACAAAGTTCTATAAATCAATGCAATTCATTCATTTACACTGGATATTCGAAACCATAGATTTACGAGTCGGTACAAATGTTTGAAACCATTTGGCAGGAAACCATTAGCTGTTTCAATTGAGATTATTTCTATAAGTTAGCAACGCCAACGTCGTCTAGACAGTGAAGTGGAACAATTTGCCAAATATCCTCCGTTTCCCACAAACGCGGCTATCCTCAACTCTCTCCGGAAATGATGAGCAGAAAGGCATTAAATCTGTCTGAGGCGTTCGATTTGCATTGAGAAAATTGCATCTTCGAATCGGCGGCGACAAGGCGGCGTCTGAAAATGTTTGCGGTAGCTTCCCAAAGCTTTGCTTTACTTATATAATAGGACTTGAAAAACTAACTTCAACTTGTTATTCTTGCGTATCAATACATAATATATACAGTGGCGTACTTAAGGTTCTTAGCTAGGGTAGGCACTACACGAAAATTTTACAAAATAGAAATTTTCTACTTCTTCTCCATCAATGAAGTATTCGTCACTGCCATATACACTTTTTATTATTATTATAACTGGGATAAAATCCGAGTTAAATTCCCGGTTCAGCATAAATATTTATGAATATTGATATTGGCTAAGATCTCGTAGTCTGACTTCGTTTGTGACAAGCACAACTCTCTCCCAATTAGTATTCTGGTACGATACCGATCTTGGGTATGTTAAATAGGTTAACCTGTAGATTTTCTTAGTCTGGGAAACTATCTTAGACCGCGCCGCATCTACATCGTCACTCAGGGAGACCTTGTATAGTCTGTAGCACGCATTAGTTTACACCATGGAAAAGAAAACGCAAAAGCTAAGTATACGCTTATAATAGTAGATTGTTATACAAGGGGCTAAAAAGACTCATTATATACGAGGTATTTTTAGGGCCCGAGACGTAGGCGTAGACGTAAGGCGAGGGCCGCCTTAATAGAAACCGAGTTTATAATGGGTTTAGCCCCGCGTGTTACACTCTGCTTTTCACTACGATTGCGAGAAAATAAAATAGTTTAGTACAATATTCAATGATTTATTTTATTTGAAAATTAAATGTACAAAGCCTACAATCTTGGATAATAAGGGAGATGCTTTTACCCAGTAACATAATTTCCGACTATTGTAAAGATGAATAATGAGTATGTGAGGTAAACGTGGGAGATAATAGTTTAAAAAACTCCTTTCGTAAGTGAATCCATTCATTGTTGTTTTCTCCACTTTACCTAGGTAGATTTTTAAGTAAATGCGTCTCGACTTTAACAGATTGAAAATTTCATCCATCTCCAAATTAGGATCACTATTCTCACTAGAGACAACAATAACAATTAATGTTGAAAATGTGTAAGTTACGGTCACAAATATACAATCAGTTTTTAAAAAAATCAAGTGTGTATTATTCACGCCAATTGTTTTTTAAATTCTCGCTTTTTAATTTTATTTATCTTTCACATGAGAAAAAGGCAAAGGTATTACACCGTAAAGGATGACCCATGTCTTCAAAGCTTGTTGTATTCGCAACTCAATAAAAAATAAATAAAAAAAAATACGCATTCCACAGACAAGAACACTACATTTCATTCCAATTTAAAGTTTTTTATTTATTTTTCAAAACAATCAGGGCCTTACCTATAATGATTCTATTTTCGAATAAAACCTCCTCCGTTTTATAGTAGGCTAGTACTTGGCTAGTACTCGTTACAGACAATTAAAAAAACAAAATTACTTTAGCCCCTAGAGGCTAATATGCTTGTTTAGCCCCGCTGTGGTAATATGACAGTATTTTTGAGCAAGAGTAGTGAAAACTTATTTTATAGAAGGGAAATAATAACTGGCCATTGAAAATCTGTCTTAACAGAATTCTATAAACATTAAAATTTTATTCAAAGTTGACGGTTTAAAAATCACATTCATTTAATTTTAATTTGATGTACAAATGAAAAATTTCAAGTAACTATTTAATAAAATAAATATCAATGTAAATAATTTTAAAGTAAGAAAAATTGTATAAGGAAAAATAAAAAAAATGGCCTACTATATCGAAGAACCAGGGGAGTATGCGGTGGCGCCCATGCTCGTCGGACCCTGTAAAGAGCCATGCTGCGAGCCGCCTCCACTGTGTTATCCAAGCTTACCTCGATGTCCAAAATCACAAGTTATTTACTATTGCGATAAACCACAATGCATAAGGTCACTTTGTGATGTATGTCGCGAAGAAGTTCCTGTTAAGTATTGTAAGCAGCAACCATTGCCTCCAACTCCAAAAGAGGAATGCTGTCCAAGGTGCAAGAGTGTGAGAGAGAGTCCTAGCAAACCGCCGACAACGAAATACGTTATACCGTGCTATCGGTACGAAGATGGACGTATTGTAAGTTTAAATAACTATTTCCTAGGTTGAGGGTTTTGAATCGCTGTACCTCGATAGAGGTGATAGAATTAAGATGACCTAGAAGTGGCGAGATTGGTTATATTTGACACAAATGCGAAAATAAATGAATAAATTGTGTGGAATGTATTATGTATGTGTAAATTTATATTATGTAAAAATTAAAAAAAAAACAACAGTGAACATAAACACATACTTATGAGACATATCGTATACGTTGTTAAATAAATTGAACGATTTTCCTGATTCAATTTATTGTCAAAAATATTTTCGGGCAAGCAAATTACTTAAGATAATTTCTGATTAAGTACGATTCAAAACCCTACCCTTTTTAAGTAGTGAACATAGTGACCACACACACATACACGAAAATACCCTTTACTAATTTTATAGCGGCAAATTGTGGGTATTTTTTTATCTATAACGTCCCTGGAACCAACTTTAAGAAACAGAATATAAAACCATGTGGTTGGTTTCAGGAACAGTACGTTCCCACACGACACGGTAGGCTACCTATTTCGGCTTACCGAAGAAATGGCATACAAGATCAAATCCATGGCTACAGAGGAGCCGCACGGCATTTGTGCTGCGGCGCCATAGGCAATGAGTGTTGCGTCTTCACTGCAGTAGAACCTTTACGTAGAATATTTCCAAAAGTTACTCAAGAAGTGTTACCCGTTAAAAAGAAAAAGGAAAGAAAGTGTTGAAATACTTTACAATGTATTTAAAGTAAATCACATTTAAGCCCAAAGAAATAAATCAACAGGTAAATCCCTTACCATCAAGCGCGTTTAAGCGGAATGGAATCCAAGATCAACAGTTCATAGAAAGTGGAGGAATAGCGTATGTGCGGAAATGTTGGAGGAATGCGACGTGGAGCGATGCTCCATTCCTTTTGCCCGTCAAACCAATGAAGAAACTACCCGTTGTTCTCTCTAAGAAACTATAACCTGGTTTGGTGCGTTAATTAATCAATTTTGTCTAATAAGGACATGACTTTACTGAATTTTTAAGTTTCTTCAACCGGTTTTATGTAATTGTATCTCTTGTTGAGAATCAAGATAAAAGTTAAAAGGCATCTGTGAATTCCAGGTACGAAAATTACCGGTGACGGCATTTAAGAGGAATGGTATGCAAGACCAAGAACATTCCAAACTGATGGGGACCGCGAACTTTCTTAAACGATGTCCTCGTGACGTGTCAATAGAGTGTGAAATCAGCTCAGTTCCAGTGTGTGTGAGAGATCCCGTTAAAGTACCGGAATACAACAATTCAATAGACTGCTGTTTGCTACGGAAGGAACCAATCGAAGTGTCTCTAGAAGACGTATTGGAGGACTGACAATAGACTTGTATAAGTTAAAATTGAATGATATCACTAAAAAAGTACGTGTTTTCTTGGGGTTATCATATTTTACATTATGTATGAACTCTGTGAAAAATAATTAAAGCATAGATATAATTAAATGGCGTACGGACTATATCAGTAATATTAATATTTAAATATTATTGACTACTAGCGGATGCCCGCAACTTTGCCCGCGTGAAAATCAATGTAAACTTTCAACCCCTATTTCACCACTTTAGGGGTTGAATTTTAAAAATTCTTGTTTTGCGTTAAATTTCGCATTTTTTATGATTTATGAACAAATTTATAAAACGAACTAAAAATTAAGGATTTTCCATACACACTTTCAACCCCTATTTCACCCCTTCTATTTTTATTTTATGGTAAATTAAAAAGTACCCTTTGTTTTGCTCCAAGGTCCTATTTAACATTATACCAAAATTAATTTTGATCGGTTCAGCCGTTTAGCGGTGAAAGGTAACTGTCAGACAGACAGACAGACAGATAGACAGACAGACAGACAGGCAGACAGCTGTAATTACTTCCGCATTTATAATATTAGTATAGATGTACGAGCTCTTTACTGTAGAAAGGTATTCCCACAGTAACGGAAACTCTGCTAGTTTTTAATAAATGTAATGTATGGTTTGTTTGTTTCAGGTAAACCAGTCCACAGTACTGATGCGCCGCGCATGTGAGGTTGCTGTGGGCGCTCGGCCGAGACGGAAGCCTTTTGCAATATCTACGACTTGTGTAGATCCTGACCAAGAAGTCCATCGTTATCACAGCCAAGATGATCGGGTACACGACTATTGTTAGTTTATTTATCAGTCCCTTGTGATTAGAAATCGTTTTCAAATCATATTTAAAATCATTAAAAGAGTGACTGATACCATCCATCACCATTTTTCTCAGTAATAGCCAATAGACGTCCACTGGCTGGTCATAGGTCTCTTGATGGATACCCAAACACCACTATCTCTATCCGTTTTTAACGGCTCTGTGCAACCCGCTTGATGTCTTCAGTGATAAACCAACACTGCGCTTTCCAGAGCAAGGTCGCCATCCCAGCACCTTGGGACCTCACCGTCCATCGGCTCTTCGAGCTATGTATCTTGCTCATTGCCATTTCAACTTCGCGACTCGCTGAGGTCTATCAGTGATTTTGGTTCTTCTGCGAATCTACTCTTTCTGATTCGATCACGCAGAGAAACTCCAAGCATTGCTCATTCCGTCGCCCGCTGAATGACTTTGCCTTCTTATGAGGCCTAAAGTTAGGGCCGAAGTCTTAGATCCGTAAGTCACTGCCAATACGCAGCGATCGAAGACTTGTTTTAAGGCACTGATCTGTTAAATCTGTAGAGAGGTATATTCTGTACATGAAATAGAGGGTAACTAGTCCTTGATACTGATGCCAAAAATGCAATCAGTATATTTTTTGTCTATCTGTCTGTATGTTCGTTATAGAAACAAAACTACTCAACGGATTTAATGAAACTTGGTGCTATTATTCTTCATACTTCTAGGTTATAGTATACTTTTCAATCACGCTACAATCAGTAGAAGCAGAGCAGTGAAGGGAAATGTTTGGAAAACGGGAGAAGTTACTCCATTTTACAGCGATACTACTGTAAGGGCTGGATTAATGAGGTGTAAGGGCGGACAAAGTCGCGGGCATCCGCTAGTATCAATAAATCTTTTAAATTATTACTGCAGTAAAGAACGGGACTCTATATAAATTGATGAAAGCATTTTCATTTCCATAGAAAAGCCAGTACTTTCTCAAAAAATAATATTCATCTACAGGCATATAACACCCCCAAGGTACCTAAATTGATTTCACGCAACATCCTGCGATAAAACTAAAGTAAAAGCCGAATAAATGTCTTTGGTACCTAATGCCCTGAAGAATTTCAATATCATTATAAAATCCAGTAAAAAAGTGAACTAATATAAACTATGAAACCGATTTCAATATCTTCCTTTCCAATGAAGATTTCAGCTTTAAAGTCGATTTCTCTTTTTTCTTCGACGTTGAAAAATATAAGTGCTTAAACAGATATTATTGAGATCCTCCTTCATTTCTTCGGGTAAAGAATAAAATTATTATAAAATTATTAAAAACTTCAGACTGTAGCTCCTATCTGAGCTTACTTTAAGCACAAAGAAGCCTAATATTTGGTATACTCATAGAAAACGTTTATAATTATTTATGGAGAACGGTAGAGAACTAAAATTAATATTGTTATTTTACGTGTTAAATAAGTACATTTTACTTCGAGCCATTTTAATCAAACTTTATCGCTAAATAACAGTTAACTAACATTCTGACATTAATTTATATATTTTGACTAGCTGACGCCGCGCGGTTTCACCCGCGTGGTTCCCGTAAAGCCTTCCTCGGTAAATGGGCTATCTAACACTGAAATAATATTTCAAATCGGACCAGTACTTCCTGAGATTAGCGTGCAATCAAACAAACAAACGCACAAACTCTTCAGCTTTATAATATCAGTATAGACGATTTTGTGTTGTATCATAAATGGCTATAAACAACATTTTTATGGAGTTAAAATATTAAGGCTGTAAACAACATTTTGAGGTCAACGTTGTCAAATAATGTAAACATTATACAGGTAAATAAATGTGATAGTATAATCTCGCCAATGTGTTTTCTAGAAAGCGAAAGGTGAAAAGGGAATTTAATTGATACGTAACCGCAACCGTTCCCGGGCAAATTACTCACGATTTGACATTACCGGAAGGCTGATTGCTTAGTTTTTTATGCCGATCGGCCGTCAGACCGCAATGCTTATTCATGGGTTGCGGCGAGGGGTTTAGATGGATTTATTTTCTACTGAAGCTAAAAATACGACCCTCCGTGATTTTCCCTTATTTTCTGGCTGATATCGTGCTGGGGGCTGGCGGCATTTATAGCGTAATAACCTCTTAACATATTTGATATTTTTTGACACGCCTTCTTTATTATTTAACTTTGATTATGTAAAAAACAATGTGTTCGTTTTAATAATCGTCGTTATCAACCCATATTCGGCCCATGCTGAGCTCGAGTCTCCTCTCAGAATGAGAGAGGTTAGGCCAATAGTCCACCACGGCACAATGTGGATTGGCATACTTCACACACGCAGAGAATTAAGGAAATTCTCTGGTATGCAGGTGTCCTCACGATGTTTTTCCTTTACCGTTTGAGACACGTTTTTTTTTTTTTTTTTACGTTATATAGGCTAGCGCTGCAGCAATCATGCTTGACAGTAAGCGATGATGCAGCCTAAGGTGGAACGCGCTTGCCTAGAAAATGCCTATTCACTCTTAACTTGAATACACCCATGTTGTAGGTGGTAGGGAAAACTGAAGCTGGAAGGGCATTCCATAATTTCGCAGTGCGGATCAGGAACGAAGAACCGAAACGCTTCGTACGAGTCCAGGGGACATCAACTACGTATGGATGCAGACCTCTGCGATGACGTGATATTTAGTTTCTTAAAATGCACACAACAGAAAAGTTAGAGGAGAATGCTCAGACCGGATTCGAACCCACACTCCCCGGAATCACAATTTATTAATGTGGAATAATTTTTTAAAGTTCTTTGATATTTAGTCTTCTCTCTTTCTCTTTTATTCTATTTAGTAGGTACTTATAGATGTACACTTTTTGGCTGATTATTAAAAACAGATAAATAACAATTTTATGTATTTTGATAACATTGTTTTTTTTATCAAAAAAGCGGAATTTAGTGCCAAATTTAATGTCGCAGGAGTCTGCTAGTAGACAATAAAATGTAAATTAATTGACACGGTGCCAAGTAAACGTAATTTTGCTTTGCTTTAGATTATTTCAAGTACCTATAAGTTTTACGAGATTAGGAAATAGGAAAGTAAGATTTAACTTCCACGATAATTAACGGAAACGTAGTCAGCGGAAAAACGAAAAGAATTTGGACTTAAGATTTTTAATTACAAAGTTAATTAATTTACGTGATTCGAGTTGGAAAACTTTGCTCCTTATGCAAATAAGTCGTTTATTTACTTTAAATAATTCAATGAACTTCACTGACGATCGTTTTATTAGTACTTTATTTATTTAAGAATCATATAATTAATTATAACTGATTATTTATTCACTAGATTTAGATTTTTTCATTAGATTTAGTAGACATTTTACGATAAATCTGACTCGTTGGTCTCGACTCTAGGGGTTAGCGAATGTGATTTTGGATTACGAGGCTCTGGGTTATGGCAATATTAGATACTGAGTTTTTCTTTCTTCTAAGAAATTTTTAGTGAAAATTCTTAACCCGGAGATGGAAAACTGGTGTACGCCCCCGCCCCTTAAACATCACGTTAATGGTAGGCGTCCACTGATCCGCATCGTACAATACTGACTGCGATCAACAACAATGTGGATTAGTGGACGCACTTGTATGACTTTTTATACAAAAAATACTAAAATCAGTTTGATGCGATGCGTCTGATGCGGATATGTGGACGCCTGCCGTATGACTTCCTTCCCAGTTATTACCATTAACATCAATGATAGTGTTCGTCAAAGATAAAATAATTATTAACACCCTAAACTAGTCAACCCTATTTGGAACAGCATAGTGTTTTTAAGCTGCATATCCCTTCTCCTATAAGGAAAATGGTCTGCCCCCTAGCCAAGTGGCACGTCGATTCTCTTTCTACGATCGCTAACTCTTCGAAAACAGAAAAATACTTGGGAATGACAGATGTTGATCACGTGACCTGTCGATAGCAAATGCCATTCCCATACATCTTTCTAGTTTTCGAAGCGTTAGCGATCGTAAAAAGAGAATCGACGTGCAACTTGGCTAGTGAGGCTAGCCCTGTTACTGGGGCGTTTTTTTTTATTCTTTAGAAGTAAGCCCTTGACTACAATCTCCACTGATGGTAAGTGATGATGCAATCTAAGATGGAAGCAGGCTAACTTGTTAGGAGTTGGATGAGAATCCCTTTCGGTTTCTACACGACATCGTACCTAAATCGCTTTAGGGTAGAGTAGGTAGGGTGGTAACTAGCCACGGTTAAACCCTAGCCGTGCATCCAACCCAGGATCTTCGTCTTGTTAATCCACAGCGCATATCATTGCGCCACGGAGGGGTTACTATAGTCTAGTTATTATTCATAGAAATTACAAAAAGCAACTGTTAAGTAATGTATTTCTTCCTTCAGGGTAACTGCTGCTACTATTTCCAAAAAAAGAACAAGAGTGATTTCTGTCAATCTAATTCGTCATGTGGCAATTTTGTTGACGCTCCTTGCCCTGCGGTGTCACCTCCCGGCTGTTATTTCCAGTGCTGTTGATACCTAGACTGCGCGCCACAAAACAAGTCCCGTAGACAAGCTAATGTATGAATAGTGCTCATTGTCATTTTGTATTGGCGGTATTATTGTAATTTTTTTTTTATTCTTTACAAGTTGCCCTTGAATACAATCTCACCTGATGGTAAGTGATGATGCAGTCTAAGATGGAAGCGGGTTAACTTGTAAGGAGGAGGATGAAAATCCACACCTCTTTCGGTTTCTACACGGCATCGTACCGGAACGCTAAATCGCTAGGCGGTACGTCTTTGCCGGTAGGGTGGTAACTAGCCACGGCTGAAGCCTCCCACCAGCCAGACCTGGACAAATTAAGAAAATGTCAATCTGCCCAGCCGGGGATCGAACCCAGGACCTCCGTCTTGTAAATCCACCGCGCATATCACTGCGCCACGGATTTGTGTAAGGCGCTGTTTTGGTTCAGGTTTTAGCTGCGGGACTTCTTTCGTGGCGCGGAGTCTAACTTCGTTTTTATATTTTTGTTTGTGATGTTTGTTTTATTAAATATATTTTATGACTTTAGTTTCTGTTTTATATTTTTGACTAGAAGACAAATAATGGTGTTTATATAACAAACGATACAATGGATCACGCCTGACCATAACATTACCTGTAGCTCGTCTATTTGATAAGATCGGTTTTCGTAGATTTGTTCTAATATCCAGCATTCCGAACCGATGGTAGAATCTTTACAAATAGTCAACTGACATGTTAAATGTGCTTGTAAACTGAGCCTACTTGAAATAAATGAATTTTGAATTTGAATTTTGAATTTTATGGGACGCGCTTGCTTAGTAAAGATGTATTCACTTTTGTTTTATAAACACAAGTTGCAATAATCTCAGAATACATTGATATCGGAGAAATTCAAACACTAAGAGGATAGGCCTACGGACATCACATGGTTGAAATGGTTCAAATCTTGCAAGTTTCATGACCCGGATGTATTGTAGAGTAATGGTAATGTATACTTGAAATTTTCTTAGATGTCAATTTTAAACAACAATAATGGCTGACTATGAACCAAAGACAATCAGTAGGGTTGAGAAGTTTACCGCGGGCATCGTAACGATATCAAGTAGGTATCGTTATATCTGAAATAACCAAACTAAAATATCCGTTGCTATACGTCATCTTAAAAAACGAATACGTTCCATATTCGTTTCGTTTTCCAACTTTTCAGTTGTGTGCATTTTAGGAAATTAAATATAATTTTAAGAATATATACTCCAAGGAGAAGAAGTGAATCATGAAATACATGAAAATGTTGGATATAGTAATAATAATAATAATAATAAAAGATACATAAGTTACAAAAGTTAAAAAACATTAACATTTCATTTCATTTTGTTGGATATAGTAGCGACATTATTTCCGCATACGAATATTTTTGAAATAAAGTCAGTGGCAATTTATAATGGAAATTTTTAATTTTTAAATTGTTGAAGAAAACAATTGAGAAAAACAAAAAAGCGACAAAAATATTTTTCTATTGAATTAAAGATTATTATTTCTTTCTTTTTTTACCTTGGTTATACACCACTAGTCCAAATGACTATGTAGAACATAATTGGAATTAATGTACACTTACTGTCTGTCTCTAATTATAATTCGTAACATTTTTCTAGCTCTAGAACCTACTAAATTTATTACCGCATAATGTCATATATTCAAAAATCTTTGTACTAAAGTTTCGGCCCCTTGTACATCACTATCTCTCAAACTTCTTTATATAATATCCTAATAACTCTGACCAGAAAAATAAAAATCTCACCATGTTGCGAAACAAAAGTAATAAATTTTTTTCCATTAGTATTTCAAATCTTTTATTTATTTTTCTGATCCAGCAATCATAATATTCAAGTCGTATTTGTGTATTGTTTTCTTTATTCTTAATTTAAAAATTTTGCAAGTGATTGAAGAATCGGTTTATCGGTTTTTTAATAATTTTTGATCGTGCTATATAATTACAAACATTCGGGAGCACTCGCGCCGCGATCGGTTAAGCTCGGTTTAGGATGAGTTAACTGCGAGCAAAAAGTGCCACATTGTCGCTTCCATGCTCACAGTGAGGTCGTGTCAATGTTTGTTCCATATCATCATTACTTATTTGTTTCGTTTGCAATTGTTAGTCTTGTTATTTATTTGTTGTTTGGTTGTTATATTATTGCTGATTGCTGAGTAGTGTATGACTAACAATAATATAACTAACCGAAAATTCCGACTTTCAGATGGGTGGATTTTAGGTTGAATTTCATATGGATTGATTTATTTATTAGGTATATTAAAAATATAAAAAAAAAAATGAAAAAATACAACCGACTTCAAAATGTTAACGTACCCACGAAACTAAAAAGGGAAAGATAGCATTATTATATTTTCTACTTATTGATCATTTTGAAGTCGCTGCCAAGCCCGTCTGATGTTGACTTAAGTCGTTACTGAAAAAAACACATGACAGACAAAAATAATGTCTGAGAAACAAAAATCTTTACGATAGGGTACACCTTGAATTAATAGATTGAATACACTGGCTTGGCAGAAAATATAATGATATTATTTTTCCCTTTTTTAATTTCGTGGGTACGTTAATATTTTGAAGTCGGTTGTATTTTTTTAAATCATTATTTGTTTTTTCTCAATTAGGTCCTTCAACTATTTTAAAATCAAAAATCTCCATTTAAAATTGCCACTGACTTTATGAAAAAATATTCGTATGCGGAAATAATGTCGCTGCTATGTCCAACGTTTTCATGTATGTAGATTTACTTCTTCTCCATGGAGTATAATATATTCTTTGGTGCTGTGTTAATAAAGATACACATTTATTTTATTTATAAGCCACAAAGGACACAAATATTAAAATTAAAAAATATGTACATAATTATCGACAAGTTATAATTTCATGTATCTTTCCCGTCTCTTCAATTCATAGACAATCTAGCATTACGAAATGTCAAATTCGCAACATTTTCGTTAATCTGTAGAAATAAAACTTGTTGTGATTTCGTTTTTAGTGAAATAAATGTGATATAATAGTTAATTACAAGCAGTTTTTATGTAATTCGCGGTGTGCGCGTTAAATGAAGTGATGTGTATATAAATGATTTAGTTTAAACGGACGGTTTGTGAGAAATATGTGAATGTCGTGACGACGGATCTTTGTTTACCTTTTTTGCCATATAAGGAAAAAAATGGTATAATCCTACTAATATTATAAACGCGAAAGTTTGTATGGATGTATGTTTGTTTGGATGTTTGTTACTCTTTAACGCCGCTACTACTGAAGCGATTTGGCTGAAACTTGAAATGGCAATAGATTTCACTCTGATTTAACACATATGTTTCATATCCAGGAAAAATCCATGCTTCACGCGGGATTTGTGAAAAACTGATTTACACGCGGACGAAGTCGCGGGCGTCTGCTAGTTTATTATTAAAGGTTGAAACAGAGAACATTTAGGTTTTAAGCTGTGTCAGAAATATATTGATAAACTTACCTTTACCTTTGGGGTAACGGGTAGAGGAGTGTATGCCCTGGACTGGATTCGAACCTACGTTATTTCAATTAAAGGCAGAAATCATACCACTATCTAAAGATAGATAGATACAATCTTTATTGCACATGAAAAAAAAAGATATACAACAATATTCATCAAGTAACCAAAATAAGTAGGTAGAAATATGCACAAAGGCGGTCTTATCGCTAATAGCAAACTCCTCCAGACAACCCGCATTGTAAGAATCAAGTAATAGAAAACTATCTATCTATCACGGCTTTAAGCCGTTATGATAGGCTGATAATGATTATACTAACAGGGTTAGGTGAACAATAGCTTGTAACAACATAGCAAATGAGCTATTGAACCTTTGTACGATTCAAACTACTTAGTTTGATTGTAAACAGTAAAGCAGCCACGACCGGGCCATTCGTTTCCGGAGTTCGGTTGCTTTGTGGAATTTGGCCAGCTCAGTATTGATTTTACCGTAGAGACGATAAAATACTGCACGATGCACACTCGCAGCCAGCGATCTTTATCTTCTACAATTTCGTTTCACGCTTTTAAAGTTCGGTGCTTTCTCGAAAATACGTTGGATTTAGTTACGTAATTTTAAAACGCTTGCGGCTCTTGTGATTTCTTTTTTAAATAAACTTGTACGTATTATTTTCAATGAAATGAAAAGTTAAGAATATTATATTTTTAATGGAAATTTACATAGTATTTTCTTATTCCACTTACTGTATTACAATAGAATAAAAATAGTCTGGTAATAATTTGTTTTCATTCAGAACATCGATCGAATTATAAAAATATAATTATAAAATCCATCTGAACGTCAATCCAGCTGTATATCTATTATCCAACCAATCTTTTATTTTATTTGATTACCTTGTAAAAACGAGGTAACTTGTATAAATATGATTTTCTTAGTCTAACGATATGGGTTTTGATTAAATATCACGGTGTGAATGCGGTGAAAAATAGTTACGCCAACTGTGGGGTGGGTATGACATACCCAAATCTAGGTTTGTCGATTTTCATAACTGAAATGACTTTATAATCCAGTTATACAAATAAAAGTATTTATATTTTTATAAGGATTAAAAACCAAAGTATCTTAACGCAAAAATTAACAATAATTTGTAATTATGATTTAAGGTATATTTGGGATTAATAAATAAACTGTGATTACACACATGATTAAGTCACAAATTTTTCTTACATAATTTACTTTAACATAACAGAAAACATTATAATTCTTCTGTACTAATTTGCAGTAGTTTTGTTCCATATAATTATAGGTATTGTGTTTTAGTGCGTAGTTTACTCCTCTGCTGACGCAAATGTTGCTTCTTCTCACAGACCCGCATGAGTCTGGGGGTATACACGATCGAGGCTATGCCTCCTGCGTGTGGTGTTCATTCGCACGCCATTAATACGGCGCGGTCATTGGATGTGCCCCCGGGTGGGGGCGTTTATGGTACTCCTTTTCGCATTTTCTTCGTCTTCTTCCTCTCGTGGATTTGGTGAGGTCGCCTAAATGGCAACCTCAGCATGTAGCCTCATTGGGTGACTCTACCTAGAGTATATCCCTGGGGTACGCCTTTCGGTCTGGTGGGCGAGCGTGGTACGGCGCAATGTCCCTTATATGGGGGAGCAGCGACGTATCGGCTTTGGAGAAGGCTCCAAGCGCCACTTGGTGTATGACTGCGTCTAGGTCCTCGACACGCAGGTCCCTCGAGATGGTGAGGTTCCTGACGTATCGAGGAGCGTTCGCGATTATTCTGAGAGCTATGGTCTGCTTCGCTCTGAGCGTCTTCCGGTTGCTCTCCTTCGCGAGAGCGTACCAGGCGGGCGCGGCGTATGTGAGAATGGGGCGTACATATGTTTTGTACACCCCAATCTTCGTCCGGAGCGGTAAATGCGAGGAGAGCACTGGTCTGAGGTGTCGAGTAGCGATCGCGGCCTTCGCTGCCACGCTTTTAATATGGGGCTTCATGCTGAGGTTGCGGTCTATAGTAAGGCCGAGGTACTTCACTGTGCTTGACCACTTTATATCTTGTCCATAGAACTTCAATTTAACGTGCCATTTGGTTTCGTGGCCCGTGGTTATTGCCTGTGTTTTGGCCACATTCACAGACAGTCTCCATTTCTCGAGCCAATCAGGTAGAGCGTCGAGTGTGCGTTGCAGTTTTTTGACGGCGTGCTCATGATTTAGCGACGTGGTAATGTACGCCGCGTCATCTGCGTACAGCGCTAGCGTTGTGCCTGGCAGGGCTGGGATGTCATCTGTGAATGCGGCGTATAGTACTGGAGACAGGCAGCTGCCTTGTGGGACTCCGGCTGTTATTTCATACTCTTCAGAGAGCTCTCCATCCGTTTTGACTCTGAATTTCCTGTTTGTGAGGAAGGATTTCAATATTCTCATTATGTTCTTCGGAATGTTGGCCTTCACTAGTTTGTAGAGCAGGCCCTCGTGCCATACGCGGTCGAAGGCCTTTTCCATATCTAGGAAGGCCGCTATAGCAGTTTCCTTTTTATTTACTGCGGTGGCGAAGAGGTGCAGGACTCTTGCGAGCTGTAGAGTAGTGCTATGTTCCGCCCGGAACCCAAACTGTTCCGGTCTAAGCGTAACATAGCGCGACAGCTGCTGCAAGAGTAGCACCTCGAATACCTTGGACGTGGTCGGGAGGAGAGTTATTGGCCTGTAGCTTTCCGGTCTCCTTGGGTTTTTCCTGGGTTTGGGCAGCACGATTACGTGTCCGGTCTTCCATATGTTGGGGAAGTGACCCGAGCGCAGAATACCATTGTAGAGGCGGGTAAGTGCTACCACTGCCTTTCTAGGCAGGTGGCGGAGTGCCGTGTTGGTTATCCCGTCTGCGCCGGGGGCTTTCCTGGGCTTTGTCCTTTTAATGGTCGCGCTGACCATACCCGGAGTGAAGAAGAGAGTTTCTTCGTCCTCTTCGGCTTCGTTACCCTCAAAAAAGCGGTTGTTTTGTTCTGTGACCCACTTTGTATGGACAGGGTTTGAGTCTGGGAACGGCGAAAACTGGGTTTGCAGGTGTCTGCCAAGGATGACGCAAATGTCACAATGCTGACGCTATTATCTATTAAAATCACTCTTTATACAACCCCCTCCAGTTACTGAGCCAGCCGAGTTCCAGTACTTAATAGCACTGTTCCAAAATATTTAGTGTTTTACCCATGGCCGGGTATGAGATACCCGCCCCACTCACAGCGGGCTAAAATGCATGTGTACGTGGAAGTTATGGATATTTTTGATATTATGGCCGTTATGTTTTTATATATATATATTTTAAATAAGTAATATTCTTAGAAATAAATTAAAGATTTTTCCATGAAGTTGTCCATTTTTCCGTAAGTCACCCTTCTCAAGTAATACTTACTGAAATGCGATCTTCCTACGTAATACGATACTTCTACACATTCTTTGTTTTCACAGAAATTTTCTAAATCTCTTAGAACAAATTGAGTGATCTAAACATGGAGTACCTACTCATTAAAAACGTTTTGTTGTTTTATTGTATCTGTATTCGCGGAATATCTATATTTATATACCTACATACACTATTACGAGTATAATAAAGACCTCTGTGGCGCAGTGGTATGCGCGGTGGATTTACAAGACGGAGGTCCTGGGTTCGATCCCCTGCTGGGCCGGTTGAGGTTTTCTTAATTGGTCCAGGTCTGGCTGGTGGGAGGCTTTGGCCGTGGCTAGTTACCACCCTACCGACAAACACGTACCGCGAAGCGATTTAGCGTTCCGGTACGATGTCGTGTAGAAACCAAAAGGGGTGTGGATTTTCATCCTCCTCCTAACAAGTTAGCCCGCTTCCATCTTAGATTGCATCATCACTTACCATCAGGTGAGATTGTAGTCAAGGGCTAACTTGTAAAAAGATTAAAAAAAAAGGAGGAAAAGTTTACGGTATTATAGGGGATAATCTTTGGATTTACTAAACCGATTTTGAATATTCTTTCGCACAGTAGGAAGCCACATTGTTTGTGTTATAGGCTATATTTTATCCTCGTATTCTCATGGGTACGGGAACTATGCGGGTGAAACCGCGGAGCGTAGGCTAGTCTACCGATAAGGAGCTACGTAGAACGTCTAATACTGTTATCTTAAATATATTTGATGCATCCCTTCAGGCTTAAGACTACATATGAAAAATTTAAAGTTTCTCTGAACTAAAATCAAACTGAATCACTGTTTATGACAGTATAGATTGATAACATTACACTGAAATATTAGGTATATTAAGAAAGCCTTTGATTATTACGAGTAGGTATATATTTGATTTATATGAATACACTATTTAGTCTACATTTTTGGCACTGCAAATATTAAATTACGGATGCACAAAATGGCATAAACTGAACTGTAAAAAGCCCATTAAAAATATTCACATTTTAAATTCAGACAAAATTGAAACGCAAATGTATTTCCAATGAATCCCAGCAAAATGTTTTATGTAGATAATAAAATATATCATTTTGTTACAGACAATTCTACGGGCGCGTTTCGAAACGAAATCACCAGCAAAACAGAGGATCTGGGAGAGTAATAAAACCCTTATAAACTAGGAGCTTTGTGAAATAACAATAAAGACTACGGTGTTTTGTGATTATGGAAAGGGGCGTGGTTATTTGTTGTCGGTTTCGTTTGTGAGTGAGTGTCACGTGGGGGCCAATGAGAAGGCGCGGCGGCTGCCCGCGCGCACCATGCGGGCCGTCGCGGTGTTACTCACCGCCGCGTGTGCCGCCGTCTCCGCGCAGATCGCTTGGACGCCTATCTTCTTAGATGGCAGTAGTAAGTACATACAAACTAACTGTATTATAAATATATATAAATGGTTATAATCACAAGTCTTTTAGCAGACTCAGAGGTGATTAACTAATGTCGAACGAAGGTTATGATTCACAACATTTGCCAGGACAACTTAATTCACAAATCAAACTGTAACCAAAATAAGACCCCAAAATGGCAGAGAATGACCCTGAGTGAAGACACGCACTTGTGAACGATGTGTGTAGGGTTAAAGGATCCTTTGACTGTTAACAAACACTCCCCTTTTCCACTCAAGTCACTCTCCCCGCCTATCCAAAGTAACCCATAAAGAATTACACAACAAGAGATGTGGACGGCTCGAACGTCACGAGCACACTGAAGCCATTCGTAACCTGGATGCAGGTGGGATTAGAGTGGCATTCTCTTTCTACGGTCGCTAACGCTTCGAAATCTAGAAAAAAATATGGGAGTGACATTATCGACAGGTCACGTGATCAAGATCTGACATTTGCATACATTTTTCTAGTTTTCGAATCGTAGAAGGAGAATCGATGTGCTACTTGGCTACAGGGGCAAAGTCGTGATGTTAATCTCAAAAACGGCTCGACCGATTTTGACGAAATAATTTTCACTGGCACTGGATGTTATAAAAAGTAGATACCTAACGTAGGCTATATTTTATCCTATCGGTATGCTGTCCCTGCAGACTATAAGAGTGAGGGAATAGAGACTGCATCTGTGCGCAATCAGGCTTGTAATGATTTTATTATTCTTAGGCATTGCTTATTTAAGTATATTTTATATTTTTGTAGTTCATTCTTTGTTTTAAGTCATTTTTTGCTTTTAATAACTGTTGTTTGCGCCCGAGATGTCACCCTTTTAAAAGGCTTCCACTGAAAACCAGCGCTGCAGCTACTAGCTGCAGCATTACGCTGAGTGGGAGTCATTTATTTGATCAGTGCGCTTTTCTTTTTTTTTTCATAAATAATTTAAAAGCTTAGTTTTAAGTTTTTAATGACCAAATAAAGATATTTTTCTTTCTTTCTTTCCTTCAATAATATCTCCTGCGTACATATTTAATCTCAAGATGAGATTTGCTGCCGTGTCTGAAAAAATAAAATAAATAAATTAAATTCGGTTAGGAACAAATAAAACTATGTACAATAATTGAATTTTATACTACATGTGTCTACATTATATTGCGCTAAATCACAAATAACATTTAAACAGCCCTTGTAAGCACTCGTATTTGCACCCTAAACAAATCTTTGTCCTCACTATTCTGTTGACTTTATCTCTATCCTAATTATTTATCTTATCAAGAGTTTATTTATTTTTCTCGGTACGAAAAGATTTCGGCTTTCACTTTGTTATTTTCTTCTATATTTACTAAACATACTAATTCTCAAGTAGCTTTTACTTTTCTGGGTATAAGCGTGTCCGTGTATCTATATACCTTACGCAGGCTGTAAATTAACGTAACGTAGGTATATAGTTTACTAGTTATTTGAACTTTCACCTACATTTAGTTTAGTCTGTTAATGTAAAACAGACACTTCAGTTTTATATAATGATTTATTTATTTTGCTATCATCCGCGAAAATTCGGCGAACCCATGCGAAAACGTCACCCAGGTCAATTGCTTTGCAATTGCACGTTGTAGAGTCAACATCTCCTGAGGATGCTCCGGTTTCGGGGTGAAACGTACGTAGAGAGTATTTTGTCGGACCTGGGTGACGTTGTCGCATGGGTTCGCCGAATTTTCGCGGATGATAGCAAAATAAATAAATCATTATATAATCATGATGAACTTCCGCAAAGTAACGCCTGCTTCTATCCAACACTTCTTCATCTTTTACAATATGGCCAATATTCCCATTCCCCTCCAACTAGTCCGGAAAGACTGTGCTAGGAGTGGGTACGACAATAGACCAACCCATCCCTCGGTGATGAGTCCAACCGCTCTTACCGTAGAGCTATTGAGGCTTTTAATTTCGATCGTAGAAAGAGAATCGACGTGCCACTCGGCTACAGGGGCTGATTATTGTTTATTAAATAATTCGCCCCGCTTGTGGTGAAAATGGATTAAGATACTAGTGACATATTAATAGTAGTAAGGCGCAAGTGACACGCATTTTGTTACGCTCAAAATTAAGTATTGTTCTGAAACCCCAAAATTTTAATCATACTATCACACTAATATTATAAAGGCGAAAGTTTGTGTGTAAGTGTGAAAGTGTGTAAGTGTGTAAGTATGTTTGTTCCTTTTTTACGCTGCGGCTACTGAAGCGATTAGGCTGAAATTTGGAATGGAAATAAATTTTACTCTGGATTACCACATAGGCTACTTTTCATCCCGGAAAAATCCATGGTTCCCTCGGGATTTGTGAAAAACTGAATTCTACGGCGTCCGCTAGTAAATAATAAAAAACTAGTTACCTACTGTTTGTCATATTTGTAAGCCGCATCTCCTATTAGGTATTGTAACAAATATGGGTGGTGTTATTCAACGCAGTGGTGGACTAAGCCCATTGGACTCCCAGGGCGACATAGGCTTCCTCTTGAAGGAATCGAAGTCTCCTCCAAAGCCTCCAAGGCTTTGACTCCCGGGACGACATAGGGGAATGAGGCCTCCTCTTGCAAGGATCACAGTCTGCTCTTACTCCAAGGCCTCCAAGGTACTCAAAGATTGCCGGTTGCCCCCAGTTAGTCCGGTGATGACTCAAGGACACCTTGTGACAGGTCAGGTGGACCTGTGGACGCAGGCGTCGTCGGGGTGCGCGTGCCCCGGCGGCGGCGAGGACTGCGCGTGCTGCGTGCGCGACGGGGCATGTCCGTGCGGCGACGTCGCGCCCGCGAGGTGCGCGCAGTGCGGCCTGGAACAGTACTGCTCTAACAGTGAGTTACTTTTAATGGATACATACATCATCATCATCATCATCATTATCATCAGCATCATCATCATATCAGCCGATGGACGTCTACTGCAGGACATAGGCCTTTTGTAGGGACGTCCAAACATCACGATACTGAGCCACCTGCATTCAGCGAATCCCTGCGACTTGCGCTTGATGACGTCCGTCCACCTGGTGGGGGATCGGCCAACACTGCGCTTCCTAGTGCGGGAGTTTGGGACACCAACGTCCATCGGCTCTTCGAACTATGTGCCCCGCCCACTTTAGCTTCGCTACTCGTTGAGCTATGTCGGTGACTTTGGTTCTTCTGCGGATCTCCTCATTTCTGATTCGATCACGCAGAGTAACTCCCTAACATATCTCGTTCCACCGCCCGCTGTGTGACTCTGAGCCTTCTTATGAGGCCCATAGTTAGCGACCAAGTCTCGAAACCATACATACTAATATAATCAATGCGATAGTCTGTCTGTATGTTAACTATTCACCACTGGAACAGTACCGCTCTAACTATGTCACGTTTTAGTTGAATTTTGGTACAGTGATAAATAGGATAAAAGGAGGAATCAGAAATGAGAAGATCCGCTGAAGAGCCAAAGTTACTGACATAGCACGTCAAGTCGCAAAGCAGAATTGAATTTGGCAGGGAGGTAGTTTATAGTTTAGTAGGTATCCACTTAGAACGGATTTTGCGATAGGGCTGGATTAAAGACTTCTTTTTCATTCTCCTAACGTACCCTAATTTATCAATTTCTTTTCGTAGTGTGCAACATAACAATAGACTCCCGGGTCCTCAAGAGCAAGTCAGGCAAAACGTTCGGCCAGATCAAGTCTCCATCCATCGAGGGTCCCGGCGCCTGCTCCTACGTGCTGCAGCCTGATGCCGGCCAGCGCGTGGAGATACAGCTGTACCGGCTCGTCTCCGTCGGTAGATTCAATGGCTCTAGGTAAATAAAGGCTCAAGGTTTTTAATTCGCCTCAATAGCTCATTTGAGATACGTGATATTTAAGAAATTAAATATCACGTATCTCAAACGGTGAAGGAAAAACATCGTGAGGAAACCTGCACACCAGAGAATTTTCTTAATTCTTTAAATGTGTGAAGTCTGCCAATCCACATTGGGCCAGCGTGGCGGACTATTGGCCTAACCCCTCTCATTCTGTGAGGAGACTCGAGCTCAGCAGTGAGCCGAATATGGGTTGATAATGATGAATAGCTCAATGGTAGAGGGACTGAAATCACCGAGAGGTTCGATCCCCGCCAGCGGAATGATTCCATTGACGGACACGGTTACTGATAATTTTCCGTGAATGTCACTGAACTGGACTTTTGAACTCCGTGGTGCAGTGGTATGCGCGGTATATTTTCAAGACGTAGGTCCTGGGTTTGATACCCGGCTGGGCCGATTGAGATTTTCTTAATTGGTCCAGGTTTGGCTGGAGGGAGGCTTCGGCCGTGCCTAACCACCCTATCGGCAAAGACGGACCGCCAAGCGATTTAGCGTTCTGATACAATGCCCTGTAGAAACCGAAAGGGGTGTGGATTTCGTCCTTCTCCTAACAAGTTAGCCCGGTTCCATCTTAGACTGCATCATCACTTACCATCACGCGAGATTGAAGTCAAGGGCTAACTTGTAAAGAACACAAATAAAAAAACACTATATACACAACCGGTTATACGAGTATAATTACTATATATAAGTTTACTAGTAAGTTACTAATATTTACATTGTTGATCGCAAAGGCAAATTGTGTATGATATTGACATTTAGGAAGACGAACCCCACCCCTAGGGCCTGGTGAAACAATGAACAAGTCACTTAGAAGGTTCTCATGCATATGGAATGTAAAACTTACACTCGGGGAACGTTTACATAAACGGCGCAAGCCATTGATGCTTCAGTTCAACCTCGGTCCATTGTTTTGTATTTACGGTATACGGGGAAATTTATTTCATCGAACTTCCTTTGTTGGTGAAGTATACGAAATAAACGGTCTAAATGAATTAAGGTAGGATCCTCTTTCATAATTTAAGAGTTTGTCACTTTCATCGGTTTTCTTCATTCATCATCATCGTCATTATTAACCCATATTCGGCTCACTGCTGAGCTTGAGTCTCCTCTCAGAATGAGAGGGGCTAGGCCATTAGTCCACCACGATGGCCCAATGCGGATTCACAGACTTCCCACACACAGAGAATTAAGAAAATTCTCTGGTGTGCAGGTTTCCTCACGATGTTTTTCCTTCACCGTTTGAGACACGTGATATTTAATTTCTTAAAATGCACACAACTAAAAAGTTGGAGGTATATACCCTGGACCGGATTCGAACCCACACCCTCCGGAATCGGAGGCAGAGGTCATATCCACTTGGCTATCACGGCTCTTAATAATAGTTATTATGAAGAGGTACAGTTTGTTTGAGTATTTGTGAGGTCGTAGGGGAAAATCTCCGAAACAAGTAGGCCGATTTTAAAATTGTTTTTTCAATAGAAAGCCACTTTATTTGTGCGCGCAAAGTATATTGGTTATACTTTACCCCCGTATTCGTATGGGAACGAGAACTACGCTTGTAAAACCGCGAGGCATCTGCTAGTTCTGAATAATATGATTTATGCTTTTATCACTTTCTATAAGACAAACAGAGTCAAAAGTTTAAGTTACAGTAAAAAAAGATACCTATAAAAGCAAAGCGTTTTATAACATGCTTAATAGCTCGTTTATCTTAGGCTAAAATACAAAAAGAAACTGAAATATTGTTGGAAAAAGTACCTAGAAGAAGTATAAACGTAAACAATGTCTACAAAATTGTTTATAAAACTTGTAGATACAAAATTTTATAGATATCTATTATGTAACTGCCTACAGTGGCAACCCATGTGGCTACGGATCACGTGGTCCCTGGTTCGAGTTATGAAATACTGAGCTTTAAATAATATATTCACTGAAATTTTTCAGCCCGGGGTTGAGTTAGTGGTGTTGCTACCATAAGCCTTAAGCATTTTGAACCGTCGGTCCTGGTCTTTACATTATCACCCTAAGCCCACCGACCCACATTAGAGAAGCGTAATGGGTCCAAGCTCTATATCCCCTATCATATAAGTAGCTTGCAAGCTTATACATGAACTCTAACTTTGAATAACTGTAATGTATATACACGAAAATTACCAACTAGCTATTGTTAATGATTCTTAATTCACGTGATTTCGTATTCAATATTAATCTATTTAATTGCTAACCCAAAAATACTAATATTGTGATTTTCGTTAACAAAGGGCTTTACAGAATAGTATGAAAAATGCGCTTGTTATTGATTTGATGTTACTTATATTAGGTGGCTAATAAAGCAAAGTTAGTGAATAACCAGCAGACCCTATAATGGCGGCTAAAATAGGCTGATAACAATCATTGTGTATCTGCGAAATGCTAGTGAAATTAAAATGATTACCATCGATAAAGTTCACGCCCACAGTCCATTACCAACATTGCTGTACACAGATTTCGTAATCCATTACACGTCATTTGTGGTTTTTGAATATATATTGAAGCGTTCAAATGTGTTAGACGGAATAATTCAGTAAATAATTTACATCATTGTCAAACTATTTGCATGACCACGAGGCCTTCCTCCGTATAGATAGAAGCGAAAATTTAGAACTTTTACCCACCATGCTGGTACAGTAATGGTTGGCAAGATTAAGGTGATCATTTTATAATCCTGTTTTGTTAATAGTGTTTGTCGTACTGGGAGTCTCATTATTTTCAAATAATTTTGATGATAGCCGATAGATGGTTAAATTCAAATGTAGGTGCTATCTATTTCACAGGGGTGTGACAACACCAACTTCCGTTTGCTACTAAGAATCTTTTACAACAACAACAACAACAACGACAACAACAACAACTCAAAGCCTCATCACCACTATCATCCTATAAGCAACTTAAATGTCTATACTAATATATACAGCTGAAGAGTTTGTTTGTTTGATTGAACGCGCTCATCTCAGGAACTACTGGTCCGATTTGAAAAAGCCTTAGATAGCCCATTTATCGAGGAAGGCTATATATTATTATCCCCGTTTTCCTACAGAAACGGAAACCACGCGGGTAAAACCGCGCGGCGTCAGCTATTTCTTTATATTTATCAATAAACTTTTGATCCAGTTGCGTAGGCGGCTGGCTGCAGCTGGGTGACGGGAGTGCAGTCCAAGATGACACCGGCACTGCTCTGACCAGGCTGTGCGGCTCCAACGAACGGTACACCCCGCCTGTTGTGCTCTTCGCTGACTACGGAGCTTCGGTACTTGATTTTAGGTAAGATATTTCTTATATTTTTAGTTTATAAAACCGAAAGGTCATCACGATTTCTCGAAAACCGCTTGAAGTACAAAGTTGAAATTTGTTTGGGAGGTAGCTCATACTTAGTAGACGTCCGCTAAGAACGGATTTTGCAAGAGGGCCAGATTAAGGCGATCTAAGGGCGGACGAAGTCGCGGGCGTCTGCTAGTAACTTAATACGGCTAGTAACTTTGAAGGCCTCCGTGGCGCAGTGGTGTGCGCGGTGGATTTACAAGACGGAGGTCGTGGGTTCGATTTCCGACTGGGCCGAGTTTTTCTTAATTGGTTCAGGTCTGGCTGGTGGGAGGCTTCGGCCGTGGCTAGTTACCGCCCTACCGACAAAAACGTACCGCCAAGCGATATAGGCCCTAGCTTGCCCTTACTACCCAGCAATTTACTTAATTAAAAAGATCCTTGATTATTCTACTTTAACAATGAATTTATTAATCACTTAATCGAAAAAAAATTGCTATAACGCTTTACGATATTTTTAATTCATCTTTAATTTGACCATACAGCCTGAGTTTCACGAAAATCTTTGAAGACTTACGATTGTTTATTTTGTTAATTTTCTTGTTTATTAAGCTTGTACGTAACTGAAAAAAACAGTTTCAAAAGTTACTTCGCCACTTTGGTATTTCCGCAGACCCAAACAGAGAGTTGTTCAAAGTTGTTTTATTTGTTGTGTTTTATTTATCGAAACACGTTAAATTATTCATTGCAAAGATACTCGGTTTCCACTCTTTTATCATAGTGCTTATGTAAATTAAATTATTATGAAAAATACTGCCATAATAAATATTTATTTAATTTTATTTAAACAGCTTTATCACACACACAGACGCTGGGAACTGCAATAAAATTCTTATAAAAATAAATACACTACACTACACATGAATACGAATCAGTAAATATTTACCTATATATCAAAAAATAATAGAAATACCTACCGAATGAATTGTTTTTATTGTTCCATTAAAAATCCTTTCCCATTAGTACATTTAAAATTCATTAAGAGGCTTTATAAATTTTAATGTACCTACAAATTGGTGAAAAGTTTCGAAATCGTTAAAACGTACGGGTACATCGATGTTTTGATGTTAAATACTACTTTACGCAAAATCCGAACATGTAGTTCTGCGGTGGCGTAAAATCCGTATTAAATGTGCCATAATTAATGGCGTTTTCGTTCGTTAATTGAGGCATTAAATGAACGTCAGCTCTAGCTGACTTTAACAGACAATTATTATGTTTGCATTCTCCTATTACACGATTACCATCACTCACCAAAGAATTATACCTATCGTATTAACAACACATTTAGTTATAAAAAAAGTTTTAATGCTTTTATTCTCCTCTGTCAACCAACAACGATTAACAACAATATCGAATAACGAGCTCCTTTGGTCATAAACTATGTACGAGTATATACCTAGTATTTCGTTCGTTAACTCGTTATCAAACCATATTCCGCTCACTGCTGAGCTCAAGTCTCCTCTTAGAATGAGAGGGGTTAGGCCAATAGTCCACCACGCTGGCCCAATGCGGATTGGCAGACTTCACACACGCAGAGAATTAGGAAAATTCTCTGGTATGCAGGTTTCCTCACGATGTTTTCCTTCACCGTTTGAGACACGTGATATTTAATTTCTTAAAATTTACGGAATTGTAAAGTTGGCGGTGCATGTCCCGGATTCGAACCCATACCCTCCAGAATCAGAGGCAGAGGTCATATCCACTGGGCTATCACAGCCCTTTATCACAGCCTCAACCTAGTATTTAATCTCCTTAAAACATTAACCAGCGAACACTTACAATCTCCAAAGTAAAATTTCGCATTAATGGTTTCTTTAATGCTTCTTCTGAAATAAAGAACAGAAGATCTCTTCTGATAAACAAAGATAAATGCAACCAAGATTATAATCAAAATTACAGCATATTTAATTGAAGACAAAATTTTAATGTTACTACTCCTTCCTCCAATTAGAATTTGTAAAACTTGGCATTGCTATATGTCAAATTAAAACTTTAATAATACCAATGGTTTAGGGATGGGACTTTAATTTACAGAGACATCTGTAGATTTGACTTGCCGTTTGGAAGAAAATCTCAACACAACAAAGAGATTTTCCAGTCCAGGAGCGAATCTCGTAACTCCATTTTGTCTGTCCTTGCACAGAAGGATTAGTAATGCTCGATTCGGAATTGTGGTTCTTCGACAAAGGCGACATGGAATTTGTGATCTACGACACTTACCAGCGTTGAGTTCTATTGGGAATATAGACTGATTTGGGGCATTGTATGATAAATTCCTAAAGCCCTCTAACACGTTTGTGGTGATTCAAAGGAAATGTGCTGTCTACGTGTACAATGTGACGTGATAGTCCAAATTTGACCTCTGCCTTCGATTCAGAGGGTGCAGGTTCGAATCCAGTCCGCGGCATGGTAAAGGTAAAGGAAAAATATCGTGAGGAAACCTGCATACCTGAGAATTTTCTTAATTCTCTGAAGTGTGTGAAGCCTACTAATCCGCATTGGGCCAGAGTGGTGGACTACGGTATAACCCCTCTCTTTCTGAGAGGAGAATCGTGCTCAATAGTGAACCAAGTATGGGTTGTTATATATGAAGATAACGAGTACAATGTACATATATACAGCACAGTGGCGCAGTGGGTAGTGACCCTGTATTCTGTATCCGCGGCCGTGGGTTCGATTTCCACAACTGGAAAATATTTGTGTTTTTAGCAGGGGCGTTTTCGTGTGTCTGTGTGTATTTTTACATTAATAATATAAGCAGCATATAAACTATGGTAAATTCATCTATCTTAGTACTCAGGCTATTGTATGCTTACTTTGTGCCTAAAAAAGTGATGTGTGTGTATCGTTTAAGTATATTTATTTATTTGAAAAACTGAGGACCGAACAGTCGTGTATAGTTATTTTACCAACAACTCAATTACCTCACATTATTTAATTGGATAAATCTAATCTACCCAATTAACCATATTTACGTATGTCATCAGCTGCTATTTGTATTGCCAAGTCTGTCAGTGACTATAAAGATTAAACGAATATAATATAATATCTAACCCTTAGACCCGAGTTCACCGACTTTCATTTAAACGGCGTTTACAGAACTGGCCCTAAACTTCACGAAACTTGCGAGCGTTATAAAAACATAGTCTGCAAATAATCTGTCAAAGACGTCTTAACTGAAGAAAAACCAGGGTATGAAAGCTCGATTAACATAACCGCCCGATTTACGTCCAAAACCGGCATATTTGGGCTAAACGGTGTTTAACTTATTTAAACTGTTGATTATGTATAAACGAATGGCGGTGAACTCGAACCTTCGTCTACTTCTATCAAAATAAAACAAAATTATCATATCAATATTTTTGACAAGTTTTTATTTTTTTTGTCACCAGGATAACAGAGAAAACAATTAGGTCACAGTTTCTCGCCTTCTTCAGTTTTACATCTCTAAGCAACACACAAGGTGTGGGGTTCCATCCAAGAGGCGGTTCTAGAATTCCACATACGGGTAAGAATAATCTGATTTTTTCCATGCATCTTTTATTTACTACTGCGCCGTTTATTGGTGACTCAGAAAAATATTAATGTTACAGATACACCTGATTAGTAAATCATTGCAAAGAAGCTATGTAATTTAGAATTCAGATTTGATAGTTTATAATAATAAAACCCGTTTGTGTGGGCGCCTGCCATAAGAGTTATTTGTCACATCTGAGTTGCATTGCCGAATCATGCCGAATTGTCAGATTTTCGTTAAGTATGTAATGTAAAGTAAAGTAGGAAACTAAACTTGTTAGTAATACCACCTGAATCAATATTATATTAGTTACTAGCGGACGCCCGCGACTTCGTTCGCGTGAAAGTCGTTGTAAACTTTCAAGTACCCCTATCCTACCCTACCCTACCTCTACCCTAACCTACTCATTAAGGCTGCACTTCTTTATTTATTCCCCCCCCCCCCCCCCCCCGCGAGTCGCGTCGAGCATGAATTAGTATTCACGCGCGATGGCTTAGCGTATTTCTTGTATAACTTTGGCGTTTCTTTACCGATTTTTATGATTCTTTTTTTATTGAATAGGTAATAATGTTAACTTTTTTAGTTAGTGATGAGTGATGAGTGTTATAAACATAAGAGTTGACAAATATAATTAGAAAGCTCCGAACTGCTAAGCTATCGGGAGTTATATGTGTTATTGTGAGTCAACCATAAAAGATAGACATATATATGCTGTTGTGTTTTTATAGATAATTTTAAGGAGAACATTTCCGTCATACATGATTTCTATGTAGCTTTAACCATTAAGGCTGTACACGCGACGGAAGCTTAAAAAATTGAGTAACTTCTCCCGTTTTCTCAACATTTCTCTTCACTGCTCTGCTCCTATTGATCGTAGCATAATGAAAAGTATACTATAACCTGCCCAGGACTATGTAGAATAATTGTACCAAGTTTCGTTAAAATCCGTCCAGTAGTTTTTGTTTCTATAAAGAACATACAGACAGACAGACAGACAGACAGACAGACAGACAGACAGACAGACAGACAGACAGACAAAAATTTTACTGATTGCATTTTTGGCATCAGTATCGATCACTAATCACCCCCTGATAGTTATTTTGGAAATATATTTCATGTACAGAATTGACCTCTCTACAGATTTATTATAAGTATAGATTAGAGTATATTAGTTACGTAACTTCACTATAATGGCTGTCTATTCTCACTATTTTGTACTTTCAAAATTGATTATTATTATATTCGACGTCTCATAATATATTAACAGTTTATTGGCAGCAAGATTTATTCATAATCCTCAAGGAGTAGTGGACAAAGGTGCGACCCTCGTCAGCGTCACACTTTCTGTAGATGGAGTGTTTCATAAAGATACGAGTGGATTTGAATTTCCTTTCTTATATAAACTTGAAGGTACGAGTATATACTCATAATTGTGTAGTCAGTCTGAGTATATTCGGGATCTAAATGTATATAGCACGAGCATAATATATGCAATATTGCAAATGTTTTTTTAATTCATTTAAAACTTCAAAGCTTTTTTAATCATAGTCCATAGTATTCTGCTTAAAACTATTATGCAGCTACAGTAATTTAACTGGATATCGAATATCAATTTGCCCAACTCAAATCTGCTTTGATGTTATATTTAGGTTAGCGTTATCAGACAAATAAAAAGGTTCGTCGCTTTTTTTGTCGCTGTTTTAACAAATTATTTTTGTCATTTAACATCAATTTAATTTTAACTATTGAAATACACGTAACTAAATTACAAAGGATAATCACTGTATTGTCATTTTATACTAATCAAGATTTTTTTGGCTTTGAATGCAACACATTAACATTTTCTTCACTTAAACATTTTCTGCTTTGATATGATTTAGTTTGACGCACGCAAACACACAATTATTCTCACGTTTCTGCAGCACCCACGACCATAATTGATCGTGTATTGGTCGCTGCATGACGGCTCGACTTATGAATGGCTGACTTGACGCTCTCTGTACTATACACCTTACTATTGCCAACCAAAGTCTTCCGAAGATCTATTAGAAACTATAGATTAGCTGACGCCCGCGAATTAGTACACGTGAAATTCATCAATTATTTTTTACAAATCCCGAGGGAATCATGGATATTTCCGAGATTAAAAGTAGCCAACGTGTCGCTCAATAACCTCCTCTATCTTCCAGTGATCCTATATAAATCGGTCCAGCGGTTCCAAAGATTAGCCCGGACAAACAGTCGTTTAAAAATGAAATCTTGAATGTTTTTAACTATCGCCTTAATAACTATTATCAATTGAAAAACAGAGAGCTTATCACAGCTCTCTGTTTTTCCCAGTGGATATGACCTCTGCCTCCGATTCCGGAGGGTGTGGGTTCGAATCCGGTCCGGGACGTGCCTTTTCAGTTGTGTGCATTTTAAGAATTAAATATCACGTGTCTCAAACGCGAAAGAAAACATCGTAAGGTAAACCTGCATACCAGAGAATTTTCTTAATTCTCTGCGTGTGTGAAGTCTGCCAATCCGCTTTGGCGCAGCGTGGTGGACTATAGGCCTATCCCCTCTGATTCTGAGAGGAGAATTGAGCTCAGCAGTGATCACCTCACTGCTGAGCTCAATTCTCCTATCATATATATGGGTTGATAATGATGATGGTGATGGTGATGAGTGGTACAATAATTTCCCTTTGTCCCCAGACTGTGACTGGCTGTATCAAGATGTTTCGTGTCGCGGAGCCGGCACGTGCGTGCTAGCAAGCCCGGGCTACCCCGGCTTGTACCCGCCGCATCGCCGCTGCCGTTACCTTTTCGCTACTAACTCAGTGCACACGAGAGTCAAAATTATTTTTAACTCTATTATGCTACCAAGAAAGTGAGTATATATTTTTATCATATCAGCCTATGGACGTCCACTACAGGACATAGGACCTTTGTAGATGATACTGAGCCACCTGCATCCAGCGAATCCCTGCGACTCGCTTGATGTCGTCAGTCCACCTGGTGGGGGGTCGACCAATACTGCGCTTCCTAGTGCGGTGTTACCATTCCAGCACCTTGGGACCACAACATCCATCGACTCTTCAAACTATGTCCCCACACATTGTAACTTCAGCTTCGCAACTCGTTGAATATATCTTTTTACAAGGTTTTATTTTGTAGGTTGGCATGAATGTCGAATTTCGAAAACCCGATTCGGACCACTTCATGGTTCATTCCGCCAACCAATTCAATGTGTTATTATGGTGCTATAGAACTGTTTTTATAAAAACAGAATATGGCTAGCCAAACTTGACTTTAATTAACTAAACATGATAAATTCATCTAGTTTGTTCAATTATCTTTAGCAAAAATTTACTGCTACGAGTAAATAATTTAAGATTAATATGCCGCAGATTAAAATCTTTTAATATTTTACGTCGCAGAAAGATATCAAAAGCATTCACAGGTATAAACCTTGTTTTGCTATTAAAATTAAAGGAAAAATAAAGTAATAATTTAAATTTTAGTTTTCTATTAAGTCTAATTCTGCTTCAAAATAGTTCAGTTCAATGAACGATACTATAGTACGAAAATTCATTATATTGTATCTTAGCACGAACCAAAATATTTGTTATAAAAGAAAGAAGTAAGAAGAAAGAGAAAGAATGTGATCCTGCTTGTTAGGACCTACTATTGGAGGAACACTTGTGTCATCTTTAGGGAAGACAGAATCACTTTGTTAATTGGACTTCGTGAATCTATTGAAGTTATATCAAGTGTACAAATTGATTCTTCGTTAGCATCACTGACTGATACTTCGGGTTCAATGGAGCACTCAATGGATCCTCGATACATGAATGAATTATATTACCTGCTATGAACAAATTTGCACAAAAAAAATAAATCGTACTTTTAATTGCAATAGTTGGAATATAAACTTTATAGACTAGTCCATTTCAGATCCACTCTTGTACCCCGTATCACTAAAATTTAAAAACTACAAGGATTTTATAAAAATCTAATTAAGTGAATAAACCGAACTAAATAAAAAGAAATAAATAAAATTAAAACCTATGTTTTTAAGATAAAGAAAGAAAGGCGCCCTTAGAGCAACTATGACATGAAAATTGACAGCAAATGTCAAATCGTCTACTGCATTAAAAACGTCATCAATCCGCCATTATTACCCCTAATATTGTTGCATTTTTTGGGAGAGAATGAGTATTATATCGAAAGAATTAAAGTAAATTCGTAGATTTGTATAATCAAAAATAGTTAAAAAAAAAATATTTTATTTCCGCCAGGGTACAATGTCTGATCCTGAGCTCCATACAATTTTGGACCATCTCCTTTGTTCCTTTTTTCTGCAATATGGCGAGGTCTTTTATTTTTATGATCTGGCACTAATTAGCAATGTTTTTAAATTGCAACAGTGTGAGCATCAAATGCACCTCTATCTATCTCTATATTTAGTATGGTTTTAGACAGAGAGATACATAAATAAATTGAGAGTTGTACTTCCGAATTATAATTATAAGATCATTACAGAATAGAGTTGCAGATAGTAAAGTTCAATGTACAAGGTAAACCTACACATTTAACTATACCCAGTGAGCAGTCTTTACTTTATATTGATAGTAGTTCAGAATGATTTAGTTGTGGAATCGACCTAACATTAAATCTACATTGAATGCTGCAGACCCGGTCTTATTTACCCGGCGTGAATACCTTTTGTTGGATTTCCTCTCGCAATTATATTCAAAGAGTGTTGTTAATTCAACGTTGGCTTTGTTTCTTGCTTGTGAGTTTAGCTGGTGCTCTGGTAAAATTTCTCTATTATTTTTACTAACAAGAACCTCTATGTTTTATACCTAATGTTTACAAATAACGTATCAAAAATCAAGGTTTTCTTAATCTTTCCTATGAAGTCCACTGTACATACAGTTATGATTTCTTGATAAAAGGCTAGTTGAATTGAATAGGTACTTTGAAAATTTTCAGTCTTTTTTATTTTATTTTAAAAGACAGACAAGTGGACGGACAAACAAATAAAAAGGCTGAACTGAATCTCGTTTGCGCCTTTTAGATGCGACACCTTATTTACTTATAAATTGTAATTTATTTTACGTCAAACGTTCCACGGAAACGTAGAAGAAATATCATCAAAAGTCTTTGTAAAAGCATTCTACGTCAACCCCAGTTGAAATTATTTCACCAAGCGCCCGCATGAAAATTCATACGAAAAACGCCCGCGTAAAACATTTTCTATTATATTTCTCTGGCTTGCTCACGTAATTACGTTCACGGGATAATTAACAAGTAAACCAATTAAAGAACGGGGTTTTTTTATTATTAATCCCCATCAATAGGTAGGTAAGCTAGAAACAGGATTAAAAAGCTAAATTAAGTTATCAGGATCAAGATACTTACATTTTTTGTATTATTGGTAGTTACAAGGGTTTCATTTCTTTTTCTTGTTTTTGTTTTCTCATCATTATTTTGTTATAAAATAACTACTTAAGTGCTCAAGAGGATTATCTCAACGGTTTATTTTAGTATAAAAAAATAAAGTTAAAATTCTATCGCAGCTCCAGCTGAGATTACAAGAAAAGGGAACAAACAGCGTTTCTTGAAAACAACTTTTAGCAATTACAAGATCTCTGAAATGCAACGTTTCGTTTTCGCTCTTTTAGCAATTTAATCATTTGCTCTGCGTTGCGGAAACACGTAGGTACCTAGCCAACATCCCCCCAACGTTAAGTGTATCGAATACACAACTTCATTCTTTATTGAGGTTTAGTTTTTAATCTAAAATAATACCTCTTATAGGTAAGTATCTAATAAGAAAACATTCTGGTACTCATTAAATTGAGAACCTTCGCCTTTTTTAAGGTTTCAAGAAGAACTTGAGCCTTTCTATGTATAAAACTAAATTAAAAGTAGTCATTTTGAAACTGCGTAGTGCATTACTTTTCATGGTCCTGTATTTATAAATGTACTCTAGAATAATATTATACGCATACCTACCTCATGTTGTTCTATCTCTCCTGATAACTGTGCTTCACTTAAATTGCCACCTAACGTAGCTGTGATCATACGTTTATTGAAGTTGGATAATCATCATAACACCGACCTATAGGAAAGTCAACATAGTATGACGTACCATTACCGACAGTGTTATCTCTGTCATGAGGGTAACGTTTTTATACATTTTTACCATGGGAATTGAAAATCAAATCATCATTACACCTACCTACGAGTATCATGGGGAGGCCTGAGAGTATGTTGGACTGTTACTGACAAAACCCCATCGTGTTCAATCTCGTTATTAGGACTTTAGTAACGCTTTTAGACACAAAGGCGAACAAGCCGACTTTTTATTAAGTGGGGAATATACCATCATAATACCTACCCAGCCCATCAAGACGAGGCCAACAGCGTAGGTCTGTCGGACTATAATCGACAAATCTCGTAATCTATATGGTCACCTTACTGGTCTTTGGACACCTTAATACACTAGCCAGCCAACTGGAATGGGTATGCCTTCAACAATAATTATTATTATTATGTTCGCTAACAGAGTAGGTAACTAGCATTAATTAATTTGTAACAATTAGTGGCATATTAGATTACAGTTATTGAATTTAATGTTCAGCCGTTAATTAAACGTAAAAAAAAATATTTTAGGTTCTATACACAGTATTTATTAGGTATATTATCTGATATTTGATGGTTGACTTTATATGTTATAACGATGCCTTATTATATGTTTGTATCTGGCAGATTTTTTTGGTCTCGGATCAAGGCGCGTTTGAAACCATCGTAAGATTAATTTAAAGTTTTCGACTTTAATTATAACCCTGACCTTGAAAAAATCTCCTATTTATCCTCAACATTAGTTTTGGTCACATTTTTTGATAGATCTCTAGACTCTACATAAAAGGCCTTGTAAGGTTGAGGTTCTGGGGTAAATTCAGAATTATATATTTCTAAATAAGCTCAATCTTCTGATGGTAGACTTCGGACTTGGCTTGTCCACTTTATCAGGACCATCACGGAGACGTAGGTACTTGCCAAGCAATTTAGCGTTCCGGTACCTACGAGTATATGTTACCACGTAGAAACTGTCAAGGGCATGGGTAAATAAACTTGTAACTCTTTTATCAAGCCCGCTTGCTCATTTAACATCAGTGAGACCGCAATTAAGACCTAACTTGACATTACATACATACATTATTAGCCATTTGGCATCAACTGCTCCATAAAGGCCACTTTTAAGCAGCGCCAGCCCGCATATCTTTGGCTTTTTGCATCCATGCTAGGTGTGATGCCGGCCACCTTTCGGAGGTTGTCGCCACACCTAGTGGCGGGGCTCCCCACACTCCGCTTATCGAGACGCGGTCTCCACTCAAGGACCTTACGACTCCAACGACCATCGGTCGTCTGACAGACATGACCAGCCCACTGCCACTTCAATGTACTAGCCCTGAGAGCTATGTCAGTTACTTCGTTCCGGATTTTATCCCTCAAAGAGATTCCAAGCATAGCTCTCCCCATAGCACGCTCAGCGACTTGGAGTTTGTCGACTAGCCTCGCTGTCAGTGTTCATGTTTCGGCACCGTAAGTTATGACAGGTAGAACGCACTGGCCAAAGACTTTCGTCTTTAAACATACCTTATACCTACTTATACCTGACTTATAATTAAACTTTAATTTTTTTAACTAATCGTTTATCTAGTATAACAATTAGATAGAGTCGGTTTTCACAAGCATAACGAGGGCATCATTAAAAACACTCGCCTGGAATTGAAATAGACTGAATATTCCACTTCAATTCCGGAGTCTGAATTTTTATCAGACACCCGCATGTGAATTCGTATGTTTTGAAAGGCCACTGAACAATCGCCGCTGGATATAAAAGAACCACCCCATATCTCCCTTTCACCCACGACCACGCTGCCTGGGATGTGTGGACAAAACCATCGCATTGTAAACCAAATGTAATTTCTTTTTTTCATTAAGTACATTTACTGTTTGAGTGCTTGCTTTATTTATTTTCTACTTTCTAATAACTACTAATAGCTCCTTTGTCCACTTTGACTAGAGAGCCGTGTCTAGAAAGAAGAGTATGTGCGTGTACCTACTAAAATAGTAATTATCTATGCCAATGTCATGAGGGAAAGTGATTTTCCGGCATCGCTTCATAGTCAAATTACAATGGTAATTTGCATGCATATAATACTTTTTCTACAACCATTATAAAAGAAATAGAAGTATTAACAAAACTTGCTATGTAAATCTTCGATTTTGTATCGGCGGACGGCGTGGGCTCTTAGATTAATTTGTCTCCTATAAGGAAGCCTGAATTATTGTAGCCGCCGTCTTTTGGCTGCTGGTTGTCTCTACTGTGGCCTATGCAACCAACGAGATAATCTCGTGAAGAGAAATAGACAAATTTCAACAGGTGCAGCTGAAAATACCGCTCTCTTTCATTGGGTTTGGACGAAAGAGATGAAACTGGGAGTACACCGCGGCCATTGGTCGACATGTTGTCTATTTATCTTCACTTGGTCACATATTAGATTAGATGGTGCTAAAAATTACTTGTGTTGCGAGATGAAAGAGATAGGACTGCGACTACTTCGCCGCCATTGACATTTTGTCTATCTATCCACTTTGTGGAGAACAAGTGGAGAGAAACATGGACAAAATTAACCTATGAAATGGGATAACTTTTTTTACATTGCTTGTGGTCTATATGTATTTTTTTTATACAAGTATAAGGTGTAAGTAAGGTTTCCCCCTAAATAAACTGGAAATTTAAAACGTCCTTACGTAATAATTACACGATCAAAATCGGATGCCGTTAGCGCTACATGTGGGCTTATCGTATGGCGGGTGGCCAGCGTTAGGACGTTTCCATTCATCGTATTCGTACAGCCTTTGGACAATTGATAATTATCACCTCTTTGCAGCCATTGTGCCACGGACTATTTAACGTTGCGGGCTGGCAGCTCGCCGTCGGCGCCGCTGCTCGCGTCGCTCTGTTCCGAGAGAATAGCCACGCTGGAGCATCCCGGGCCGAATCTATTGTTGGAGTTCAAGTACGTAATCCGCTCGATCGGAGATTTATGGTATGCGCCTCATTTAGACGAGTGTTTTCGCATTTTGTACATTTTCATTTTGAAGAATTGTTGTCTATTTTTATTACCTTTTTTTTTTGCACATTTTTATTGACTTTTCGCGTGGAAACCCTGACCCACGAAATTGTTTATTATTATTATAGTTAAAGTATTATTAACTTTATTTATATACATTTAAACCTTCCTCTTGACTCACTTTATCTATTGGTGAAAGCCGTTGTGTACCTAGTTAAAAAGATTTAAAAATAAAGCCTTATTTAATCACCATAGAGCGGACTTAGAATATGTATTCGGTTCTAATATATTTTTTAACCGACTTCCAAAAAGGAGGAGGTTCTACGTTCGGCTGTATGTATGTTTTTTTATGTATGTCCAGCGATTATTCCGTCTTTTAAGGACCGATTTTTATTATTTATTAAAAACGTTCTGACGACCGACGTTTTGATCCTCATGACTCAAGTTGCAACACTTCACGCTTTTTCTCAAATAATTTTATTGTTATCATAATTACTCTATTCTAAGCGTTTGCGATTGTAGAAAGAGAATCGACGTGCCACTTGGCTTCAGGGGCAGGACTCTAACATGTAAAAACATTATAAAAATTCTTTAAGTATTTCCGGAGATTAGCGTAAACAGACTGACTAATCGTAGCAGACGGTCAGACAAACAGGATATAATTTTAAAACAAGAACAAATAATATCAATTTTCGGAGTATTATTGACAAGCGCAGAAACTTTATAAAGAGGCACATAAAATAAAAAAACAGCACATTCGAGGAAAATAATACGTTCAACTAGACTTTGTAGTATTGTAACGAGAAGTTCTTTCGCTTCGTTTCTTTTCTCGTAATGGTCTTTTTAAATTGGCTTGTATGCTTCACTTATAAACGGTATTTTAATAATATTTGAGAAAAAAAGGTTCTGAACAAATAATTCGAACAATGTTATAAAGACAAGATACTCGAAATCATACAAATTTCATAAAGATTGTTTTGAGCACAATGAAGCTTTAAAATACCATTTCAATAAATTCTTTGTGAAATAATAAATAACAATTTATTTACATAGTAGTATTTCTACATAGTGGTGTTCTAAAGAAATGTAGAACAAAGCAGCCATTTTGTTATCTTAAAAGTTTAGGTACAGTTCTCTACTTTTATTGGTACGATTCATATAATGGTTATTTTGGAATTGCCCTATTTTGCAGGTTTAGATAGATTTATCAAAGAACTTTTTGTTTTCAATTCGTAATATTATTTTTAAACTGTTACTGTTTCAGGATTACTACGAATTAAAAAATAGCAGTACTGTTTACCGTACATATCCTAGTCTTAATAGTTATCAATACTTATGCAATCCACCGGTTTTAAAATATCGTGTTGTAAGCCGATACTCATTTTAAGTTAAATAATCGATGTCCATACATTAAAAACAAAAATATACCGGTCAACTTGAGAACATCCTACTTTTTGAAGTCGTTTAATAAATAAAATACATATAAGTTTTAAAAATAATAAATGTATTAAGAAGTTAAATAAAGTTCATAACAAGCTAGATAAACGCTATTATTTATATAAACTTTAATATCAAAACAAAAATATCTTACACTAATTTAAAGCTTCCAGTCTTTTGGCTGGCGTTTGTTACAGTAGATAGTCTAAACAATCCTCAGGTTTGTCTTTCAAATTTCAATACTTTGACCCAATTTGTTCGTCTGTTTATTTATCTTTATCTTTATCTAGCTGTAACTTTATTGTTAAGCTGTTTTGTTCTTCATTATTAATTGTTTACTGTTGTATCTTTAGACAGTTCTTTAAATTGTGGTACATCATTTTATATATACTGGTTTTTGCCTGTTACTTGTCCGCGTACATTTTATCTACTGGTCATAGTGCTGAAAGTTCAAGTATAATTTTTTAAACCGATTTTGGGGGCTTAGTTCCGGATCATAGGTTCCTACTTAACCAGCGATCTACTTTATGTCCTATTTAATTAACTAATATGTCCTTATATTTAATTCGTTATAATATTTATTTATTAAATTATTGTCTTATATTTTATTTAGGGGCTTATTTATGTGTACACTTCTTTGTTTTTTTTATATTTTGTATAGAACGTACCTGTTTTTTTATTGTTGATGAATGCCTAGAGGCACTCCGCAAGTCTCGATACCGTCCATACGTCACCTTAATGACTCCACGGAAGATCAGCGCGGTGTCCTCAGGAAACAGCAATATGCTGAGTGGAGACACTTTTAGAATTACTGATCACATCATGCCAGTTTTAATTATTGTTTTTTTTTTCTCTCTTTCTCTTTTGGGTGCCGATACTCATTTAAAGTTAAATAATCGATGTACATACATTAAAAATAAATATACCGGTCAACTTGAGAACCTTTTGTAGTTTTGATTATTGTTTTTTTTTCTCACTTTCTCTTTTGTGTGATGTGTTTTCTCAATAAACTTGTCTTTCTTTCTTATTTAATATAAATGTATATTATACCCATACTTACATATCAAATTAATCATAATAAACCAATTAATAAATTCAAGTTCATTTTGGAATTTAAATTTTCGGAACTTAGAGGCAACGTAACAATTGTATAGACCTTCCTAGAACACATGTTTACTCTGTCAATATTAAATAACCTCTATGTTTTGTTTTCAAATTCAATGGAATCCTTTACGATTCCACTGAATTTGTTTATTTCATGTAACAGTTCTGGACCGCTCATCCCACCTTACGACTACAATGGATTTATTGCCAAGTTGGAATTCTTGGAGAAAATAGACACGAGTGCACCGCCGCCTACAGTTGCTGCCGCCTCGCCGCCTCTTGCAGCGTTAACACATCTAACACATGGTAACCATTATCAGATCTTTTGAATCAATCAATCAATCAATCAATCAATTTATTTCTTTGCAGATACATGCATTATTTATACAGGTGGTCGGTAGATGTATATGGTAAATGTATCTTGCCAATTAGGCATGCATTTATTTATTAAGTATTTAATGACTTACCTCATTCTTACATTGATAATCTTTAACTTACCTCATTCATAAATTGATCTGATAATCTTTTTCAAAATATATAAAAACATTTGCACTTTTGTTACGAAGTTTGAATGTCTAAGCATTTATAGTCAAGACTTCAGGAGCTCTCTGTATGCTGAGTCGTTGAACCAACAATCAAGCCAAGAAACCTTTTCAAGTACATAAATTACCTTATTTGTATCGTTGACCAAATCTTCCATTTAAATAATCAAATTACCATTCTCATTCGACTCACCTGATTTTTATAAAAATCATTTAATTTGGATACCAATGTATAAGCTAAGTTACGCTATTCATCATAAATGGTGGATGGCAAACCAGTTACTTTTTTATGCATCCCAACTGACTTTAGGCGATGCAGTCTAAAATGATAGAGCACTAATCTGGAAGTAGTACAGTTTGTTTAATCACACCCCCGGCACCACCATCAGACCATTGCGTTAAAATGTTTCTATCTGTAAAGTGAAACTGTTGTCGGAGTCTACAAACAGTATAAATTTTCCATTTAAAATCTATTTATATTCACTCGACTTGGAAATAAAACTTATAGACAACAAGTCCATGGACAAAATTAACCTGTGAAATGAACCAACGTAAATAACGCTTAGAAGGCTGTTATTATATCAGAAAATAATTCTGAGCACTATGCTGGCATTTCTGGTTATTTTTTTCACAGGTTATTTTTTTCTAAGGGCTTCTAGTCTATTAGTACCTCCCTATAAATTAAAAAAAAGTGTGTCAGCTCCGACGCACGAATGGAGTTTACTCTTTTCAATAGCAACGCCTGAAAAGTGAAAGGTGCGCAACCGAGGTGCAGCGCTGCGTGCGCGCCCGCCAACAGCGTGCACGTGCGTGCGGACGCGCTAGGCATGTGCACGCTATGGCGGCTACGTACGGTGAAAGGTGCGCAGAATAGGTTGCGCACAAAAAACGTACCGAGGGGTATAAATGAAAAATCGATTGTTAAGGAGTAAACTCCAATAAGTTATGAAATGACATGCGTTACGTTTTTTCTGCGCAACCTATTCTGCGCATCTTTCACCGTGCGCTGTGCCGCCAACAACTTGCACATCGCACCCATGTGCACGCATTAGGCGGGTGCGCACGCCGCGGCCTGCTGCACCTCGGTTGCGCACCTTTCACTTATAAGGCGCGAGTATTGAGACGTGCTTCGAGCTAGCTTTTTGTTTTTTTTAACATATACACTTTTTTTTGTTGGTAAACAGTGCACATCGAGTAGGGCTTTAGTAATACTTATGTTAAAGAAGACTAAATGTATAGAATTGTAAAATAACTAATAGACTTTATAATATACTTCACATTATATATTTTACTCTTACAATGATATAATCATTAAACAAACAAGCCCAATAACATATAGTATATAGGTATAGTCGCCTATACAGCATACCCTATGTACGTCTCAATACACTCACAGCTAAATTAGAAAGTTGCGCACTAAAGGTGCGCACCAAAAACGTGACACTTTTTCGTTAGTTCAGTTGGTTTTACCCCTCGGATTTTTCTCATACCGGGCGCCTTATATATAAAAAATCGATTCTTAAGGAGTGAACTCCAATAATTCCTTTATAAATGCGTCAGAGAATTATTTAACGAAAAATATTTGGATATTTGCTCAGGAATCCATCGTTAAACCTTAAACCTAATGTTTGATTCAAGGTCGGTATTTATAAACATAAATTTACCAACCACTTTCATTAAAGGTGAGAGGAACGCTCTCGTAGAAAATGACGCGGCTTCGAATGAAATATCGACCAATAAAGGGGGTCACATTGGATGTGGGGCCACGGTGCGGGGCTATGGAGCGGGCGGCATCCGCTCCGGGCATTTTGATACAAGAACCACAGCGTGGAGAGCGCAATGCGTTATACATTTGGTTGGCATTCCAACGGACGTGGTCCAAGTGTCGCTGTTTAATTATAATTTAAGGTATGTCATTTGTTTTGTCTATTACAAAAGTTTTAAAAATCTTTTTAGACACAAGAAAAGGCGTGTTCAAAGAAACGCGTTAAGTTACTTGGCTCTAAAAATTCAAGTGCGGAAACTTATTATTATGCAGTGTGACACAATCATTTTTTCATTCTAAATGTGTTATCGGAAACAGTTAACAATTATAAATATTTTTTTCTAAAATTTAGAGATCTACGCACGTACGCGGTGACAAGATCGCGTATTTCTATTGATTTGTAATTAAGATATCTTTGATGATAACTATGAAATATAGAGAATCTAACTTAAATACTTAATACTTATTAAAGAGTTTGGTGATGGTTAATGAAAAATATTTTTTGGCAGGCTACAAAGTTGTAGATCTCATATTGAGATCTTAGAGGGCCTTCACGAATTTGTTGCAAGAGGAGAGAGAGGAGACAGGTTTGAAAGAGGAGATAGAGCTCTTTTACGTGTTTGCGGTCCATCTGTCAGAGAAGCGAGGGACCCGTCTGGACGGTTCTTATTTCGGCAAGCTGTTACTTCAAAAGGATCAAACTTGACGATATTAGTGAGAAGGGCGACGTCACAAAGTGTCGATGAAGAGGAGTTTGTAGACGGTGCCTTTGCGTTCCATGATGGTGAGTAGGTACTTTTGCAATGTACAAAAGCTAATCCCGTTTTCCAAACAATTTCGTTGATATAAAATAATACATAAGTTATACCAAAAATTGATGAATCGAAAGAATCTGAGATCCTGAGAGACGATTTGACACAATTCAACCACTGCTCGCATTCCTTTAACAATCACGGCCTGAGCAGCTAACCTATTACTCAGTCTCGGTTGACTTTTTTTGTAAAAAATCAAAACATCGAAAATCTAAAAAAGAATGGTTTTATGATAATGTCGCAGCATACTAACAACGTACGGCAACATTATTCAATGTGGAATAAATTACTTACTTGGAAACATTTTAACTAAAATTTTAGTCTTGTTTTTTTAGTGACGTAATAATTATTTATCTTAAAATATTTCACTGATTTATTATAAAAAGATGGTAGATGCAAAAAGATCGTTAGACAGTAGTTACTTAGTTACATTTTCACTTTACTTTCCGTCGTGGATACTTGATCATTCTATGGTAGAGGTACTCGTAGTATCTAGGATTCTTTACGATCTAAGTTTTGAGAACTAATATAGAAGGTATTTTCTCCAATACAGAACAGCATGAAGGCACCGTGTCCCCTGACGCCACGTGCGCCTCCACTCACTACGGTCTGGCGTCGCCAGCTCACGGAGGAGTGTCCGCTCCCTCACATCATCACATGTTCTGGAACATTGAAGAGAGGCTCATGTGCACGCACCGGTTTATACCTGCTTCCAACCAAAGTGTTACGATTGAGGTGATTAATGTAATATTTATATGTATTTATAATAGTATCAGTGGCGTGAACTTCATAGACTCAATGCAAACCTATGTTGAACCACAGTATACATAGTTAAACAAGGAATTTTCCAACTTTTACTTAGTGTGCATACTCTAGTTAAAAACCTTATGCACGCCACTTAATAGTATTTATTTTTAACCAGACGCCGACGTAGGTGTATCACTTACGTAAGAAATCAATATGTCTTGGGCAAAGTGGCATGACTGCTTTGAACATCATTTCCTTTTATATGTGTTTTTTTTACTTGGTTTACATTAGTTGTTTATTTCATAGATCATAGACAATAAAGAAAATATACACGTCGAATCGTTCTGTAATCGAAGACCGGGAAATGGATCAAATTAAGAAACGAAGATATTCTTACATACATAGTTACAAGTGAAGCTAATATAGAGCGTGTAATAAGTATAAACTACGAGCAACAGGTCGTCGGCGGCTAGTAGTTTTTTTTTTATAAAAGACTAGCGGCCCGGTACGTGCTTCGCTACGTATAAAGTGAAATAAAATAAACAAATCGGAACATCAAATTCATTTATTTAATCAAAAAAATATTTTATTTAAAATCGAAATCAATTGCTAGCTATTTACAACACACTTAATCCAAAACATTTGGATAAACAATATTTTTTGTTTTTCCATTTTGAGCATAAATAAACAAACGGCTGGGGGTACCGACTCTGGAACAGGCAACATATAACTGGCCATGTGAAAAACAATGTTCCTCCAAATTCACACCACAAACGTGAAGTGTTTGACCTTGGGCCTTGTTGATGGACATCGCAAATGATAAACGCACAGGATATTGTAAACGTTTGAACTCAAAAGGCATATCAGTTGGAATCATAGGTATACGCGGTATCAAAACAACTTCTCCTTTTGATTTACCAGTTAAGATCGTAGCTTCAATCAAATTTGGCAATAACTTTTTCACTGCCAATCTTGTTCCGTTACACAGTTTTGGTGGATTAATATTTCGCAATAATATAATCGAAGAACCAACTTTCAGATTCAAGCAATGCGGTGGCATACCAGCCGGCTCCAATGAATTTAAAAATTCAATTGGATAATTCATTGCCTCATCTTGATTCATAACACTGTCAATTGATTTATATTTCGTGACTACGCCTGGCAGTTTCGCTTGAATTTGAAAATTAATTGCATTGACATGAATGTTTTTCGGTGCTAAAATGGCGCGTTCTGTCAACCAATCATGATTTCTGTAATTCTGAACAATATTCGGAAAAACACATTCAATCAATTCATCTATCGATTGCGCAATTGTACAAAAATTGTTCGGTACAGCGATCAATCCGTTGGTTCTGTCGATTTGTATTTTGCCGTCACCAATTTCTAACAATTGTTTTGAGAACTCATGGGCAGCTGGATCATTTTGTAGGTGAACACGCATATTAATGTTTAGTGTCAATTTTTGTAGATATCTCCAAAGAACTGATGACTTCAAGCAGGCATTTATTTCATCAGCAGGAGTTGATCGAGGAATGACAGGCAATGTTTGACGAAAATCCCCTGAAAGTAATATCAAAGCACCACCAAAAAGCTGTTGATTACCACGTAAATCTTGCATTGTTCGATTGAATGCTTCTAGTGATTTTTTATTCGCCATTGTACACTCATCCCATAAAATAATTGACGTTAATCGCAGAACTTTTGCCATAGCAGAATTTCTCGATATATTGCAAGTTGGAGTTTCAATCACCTGTACATTCAATGGCAATTTTAATGCAGAGTGTGCGGTCCGACCACCTTCTAATAATGTAGCAGCAATTCCCGAAGATGCAAGTGCTAGTGCAATTTTCTGATCTGATCGAATAGTCGCTAAAATCAATGATATAACGAACGTTTTACCTGTGCCACCAGGTGCATCCAAAAAATATAATCCACCTGCATTATTGGAAACGGCTTGCATGATTGTATCATATACATGTTTTTGCTGAATATTTAATTTGGTTATATTCGATTGTACAAATAAACGCAAATCATTACAGTTGAATTCCTGCTCACGTTGCAATTCACGATCAAACAAATCATGCATGGGACGATTTGGTGCGGTCATACCCAATTGTACTAATGCTTTATTTGCAATCGTTAGACATATATCTTCAATTATTATCAAAGCTTCGTTGCACATTTCCAAGGTAATCAACAAATCAGGATTTCTTGCATGATGACGCATACGAATTAAAATATCTTCTGCCATATAATTTTTATATTTGTTCCATAATTCAAGTGGATTTGATGGCATACATGTCGATAATATAATGGCAAATAGCATTCGTATTTGTTGTGGATGAGCTGACGTAGATGCATCATTAAGTGTTGAATCCCAATGTGCATCATCCTCCAACAAATGCAAGAGTTGACATGCTTCACGATATGTTTGACACAAATGACCGTCGACTGTCCTTAATTCTTGAAATGATTTTGGGCCATTGACGTTAACTAATAGCAATCGCAAATAAAAACACTCAGCATTGTTTGGATGTACTGTATACATTCTCCCAATTGCATCTGTTTTGAAAATGCCTGAATGCCCATCGACTGCTGTTCCTTGTTTACGTCTTTGAAATTTTTTTGAAGACACATTCCATGTATAGTACTGAGGCACTTCGGAATATAACAAATTTCTAGCAAATGTATCAGTTTCGCATAATTTGAAAAAAGCTGTCAACGTAGTCGCTGGTGGGTGTGCTGCTCTTTCCAATGCATTTGCTTCATTAAAATAAATACGTTGGCCATTCTCAAGATGCACAGCTAAGTGAACAACCACAGGATGTCTTTCGTGCATTGGAAACGACAGAATCCTCCAGACAGCTTCATTACTACTAATATAGCGCCCCAGTTGATACTGAGTAATTTCATCATTTCTATTATCACCAGCTACACCGAAAACAGCCATATCGCTCCCTTTATTTACATACTTGCAAATATATTTAATGGATTTGACTGAATTACAATACTCCACATTTATATGAGCCTTGAATATTTTCGATAATAATGGACAATACGGAACCACCCAACGATTATCAACTTCAACGTCCTGGTTACGCATTCTAATGGTTGCCGTTTTGCCATTATCATTAGGTGATCTACGTCTATACAACGGATATCCGTCATTGCCCGTTATTGTGTCTGAAGTCAATTGTCTTGGGTATCGTTTCGAACACTTTCCATCAATCATACATGGCGAATTCATATTTAGTTCACCGCACGGACCATGTATCATGTTTTTAACGACAACATCAAATAACTCAGGATCAACAGTTTGATCAGGAATTTCACCTGATATAACGTTATCGATTTGATCCGGAGTTATTTTATTTACCAGCCAAATTAATATATGTGCGTGCGGCAATCCCCTTTTTTGCCATTCGATGGAGTACATATGGCAACGCACCTCTCCAAATACACGTAATTTCACAATTAAATCCATAAGTGCTTTCAATTTTCGCCGAAAAACACGTGCTGTAATGTCATGACGATCAGTTGTCGACTGGCCTTCAAATAAATTGTTCTTGATGTCATCCCACTGCGGATTACATGTAAATGTAATGAACAGATCCGGTCGACCGTATTTTCGTACATAAGACATTGCGTCTTGTGCATATTCGTTCATATGCCGTGGGCTACCAATATACGAAGATGGCAATATAGTTAAACGTCCGATGTCATTAACATTAGCATCATTCGCTATCGCATCTTGCAAATGAATATATTCTTCGGATCTTAATTTTGCTTGGTTGAAACGAATATAATTAAGACGTTCAGTCTCTATTTTGGCATACATATCAACGATGTACTGATGATATAGTTTACCACATTTTAAGATATAATTTTGTTCTTGTGGACGAATCATCAATCGATACGAATAAAAATTCATGGCACTAACTTTTTTCTGTATATGTAGACCTGAAAATAATTACAAAATGTGACTTTAGAAAGTTGTAGAAATGAAATGTCAACACACTAAAAATAGGTCAATTATTTACCTGTTCGTGGATCAATCATTGGTATATTGATATGGTAACCATCGTCACCTTTCCAATGCAATATTGGGTACTGTAATGCATCGTAACTACGATGAAGTTCCGAAACACGTTGCAATTGCTCATTTCTACGATGAAGTACAATATCACGGGATTGAAACTGATCACCAAGAATTACAATTGCAACCTCATCAATTGTTGGTGCATTAAATCGCCTTGCATGCTCTCCAAAAGGTGTTCTATCAGCTCTTATTACGATTTTGTGATTATCAGTTGGCATACGATCGAGAGCAATTTTAAACAATTGAACTAATGCGTTATGCTGATGGAAAAACCTTTGTAGCTCACGAATAATTTCTCGTCTTGTATTCGAAACAATTGCACAACGTTGATCCAATTCACGATTTTCATCACCAATAAAATAAATTTGCAAAAATTGATGATCAGCGTCGGGGTATGGCAATAACGAACCAGCTTGATGATAAATCTGGCCCTGAATCTGTAACATGTATACAATTTTAGGTAAATCTTATATCAGTTTTTTTTTAAATATACTTTATGCTTCAGATTGATACAAACATGGAATAATCCTGTTGAAGTATTTACCTTAAACGTCGGCATAAAATTATCTCTAATAATTTTAGTTGCACCAAAAGAAGTCATTTGAAATGCCGAATTGTATTGTTGAATATGACTCAGAAAGTGCTTCGACGCTTGCGATGTCCCAAAAATAAATGAATACAATGGTTCGGGTGGAGTTTCTAATGCTGGCAATCTCACTTTGCCATTAGCACAACACATGCCGGGCGTTTCACCTGGAAAGTTAGCCGCATCACAATGTGGACATATTGCGTCCATCATTCCAATGTATCCATACATACTATAATCAATCTGACTGTTGTAATTAAAAGCAGCACGCATCATTTCAGCCAAAACAGCACGACGTATTCGTGATGGCCGTGCAAGATTCAGTACAGGTACTGGGTTAACAAATCCATTGCGTGCATTACGTTCACGCTGCGATGCATTAGCTTGTGCGCGTTCATCTGCAGTCTGTGATCGTCTTAGTAATGCCACATCATTTGCATTACGCGTTCGCCGACCTATATTTGCTCGTCTGGCTGGTGGCATTTTTCCCGTATGCACATATGTTTTCGCTTAAAAATCGAAAAAAAAAATTAGAACAAAAAAAAAACAAATTCCCAAGAAGCTGTCGCATATGATGCCATGTGAAATCATATACGGCAACTTAGAAAAGTACACATAAATTCAGGACTCACCGTTTGTATGAATGCACTGCAAATGCAATTATGTGAAAAGAAATTTATCGCTGATAATATGATTTAATCAAACCACGTCCAAAATGAATTGACGGCATGAATGACATAACAACGTGCTTGTCCTGTCAACAAAACTTCAAAAAAGTTTCTGTGAAAAAACTTTCTATTGAATTCATTTATGACAAAAAATGTGACAAATGAGGAACCGCTCGACTAAAATAATAAACACAAAGAAATTTATCGCTGATAATATGCTTTAATCGAACCACGTCCAAAATGAACTGACGGCATGAATGACATAACAACGTGCTTGTCCTGTCAACAAAACTTCAAAAAAGTTTCTGTGAAAAAAGTTTCTATTGAATTCATTTATTACAAAAAATGTGACAAATGAGGAACGGCTCGACCGATTTTATGCAAACTTCACATAAACCATCTACTAAATATGCCGACCAAATCCTAAGCATTTGGTTTGGATAGGTGAGCCCGTTCTTGAGTTATGGAATTACAACGAAAAGTGGCATTGATTTTTATATATATAGATATCCTATAATTTATTCCCTCTAGATTCAGCGCCTAGAGCGGATGTGGAGCGCAGAGCTGACCGGCAGCGTGGCGACAGGCGAGGGCGGGTGTCGCACCGCTTGTGGCGACGCGGGCTGCGAGTGCCGCGCGGCCACGGCCCTGCAGCACCACGACCATGTGGCGCTTGTGGCGGGGGACGGCACGCATCTGTCCTGCCTTTGTGGAGATTTTCAGGTAACTGATATAATGTTGTAGGGCTGGCTGATGAACAGCGAAGAGGCATATGTAATAGAGATGATGACAGTTTTTTAAATTGTGTATAAACTAAGAGTATGCTAACAGCAAAGCAATTTTGTAAAAGTAACAGGATATCTGCGATCATTACTTTCGGAGCTACAGGGATTTAAAGGGTCAATTTTGCGGCGCTGCCGCGGATCCCTGAAAAACGCCCCATTCAAAATGGCACGAACTAATGACGTCGTAAGTAATGTAATGATCGTTAGATTTGTATGTGCGTTGAAACAAAATTACTAATATCTTTGTTATATGTGCGTTTATGTTTATAGTTCATGTATTATATTAAAAAATGTCACATTTGTCGGCTACTTGTTGGAAGTTCATATTATAAACGTACCTTTCACTACAAAACAGGAGCATCCTTAGGAAATGTTGACTCTATAATGTTCAATAATATTAGGTACAATTGTAGTTACGTAGACGATTTTAGAGCCAAGTCTAGTAGTTTTGGCGGCCTAAAAAAATCAATTATTCACTATTGTTTGCTCTATTTTCCGCCCAAAAACAGCTCATATCTGTTGACACAGTGTTTGATGTATAATTTGATGCGTAAGAAACAACCTAATCTTGTTATACGGGATAACGCCAACACGAATATGAGAGGCCCTTACACGCCCGGTGCCCGGGTCGCAGCGCGAGCCGCATAATTAAGTAAGAGGGTTACCATTAACTATGTAATAGCAATAAAGCGCGAGGCCGACCATAAGGGTCTTTACATAAGAGCAATTTATCGCCAAATAATTTACCATGTTCTACGACTTATCCATATTACATGCGCTAAGTAACATTATCACATAAACTTGGGTTACCGAGTTCAATGACTTGGTAAAGTGTTTCGTATCTCCCCCGTGTTATGCGTAAACTTGAGTCAGTCGCTCGAGTGGCACAATAAATTGCAAAGGTTTTACCTGAAATTACAGATTAAAGAATAATACGCAGATAGAGCGCACGCAACACGACGGTGTCGTAACCAACAAACCAATTCAAAAACGAATACATTCTCGAGTCAGTACGACACGTCAGTATGACGCGACGTCAGTAATATTTAATATTATTCAAGATGGCGTCTTATGTTTTTAAATATGTATTTTAAAAACTTGTTACATAACTAAAGAAAAAAATGAAGTATTTTTTTATTGGAACTTACTGATTATTATGTTAATTAACGTAATTGTTGTTAGTGTTAAATTTTGAAATACAAATTATGAAAAAGTTTGTTTATGCGGATGTCAAGGAGACGCGTGACGTTTGTTTTTTTATGGGTTTTGCCGGCTTCAGCACGCTGCTTGTAGAGACTCATTCTGGATCATGTTTATTCTGTACCTGAAAACAAATTTACTTAAAATAATTCTTTTCATTCTTCAGCTTTTTATCTGTATTAACACGCCGTGAGTGACGTATGAGAGGAGGTATCATACCCGGCAAGTTGTAAAACACTAAATATTTCTGAATTGTGCGATTCCTGGAACTCGGCTGGCTCAGTAGCTGGAGGGGATTTTGGTTCAGAGGGTGATTCAGTTCAGTGATTTTAAGTGACAGTAACGTCGGTGTTGTAACAATTGCGTCGGCAGAGGAGTAAAATACACGTGAAAACCCAATATACAATACAGGGTGTTCCTTAAATAGTACGACATACAGGATGATAGCTGACAATAAGGCCTACTAAAATAATGCAATATATTTATTAGCCTAATATTAGGGATTTTAAGTTATATTGATTTTAGTACAAAATACAAGAATCCTTTTAGTGCAATTTCATCCAAACATGTGCTCAAAAAAATTTTAATAAAAAAAATTCAACCGACTTCCAACTCAAAAAATAACTTTAACTAAAAAGCAAAAAATAACATCCTACCTATGTGCTACGTTCTGATCAGTTTGAAGGCGGTGCCAAGCCAGTGATGTTTTAATTAAATACGTTTAAACTACAAAATTTCTGTGGTTATTCCAGAAACAGCTTTAATTAAAACACGACACTGGCTTGGCACCGCCTTCAAACTGATCAGAAGGTAGCACATAGGTAGGATGTTATTTTTTGCTTTTTAGTTAAAGTTATTTTTTGAGTTGGAAGTCGGTTGAATTTTTTTTATTAAAATTTTTATTTTTTTATTTTTAGTGTTAGCATAGCCACTGCGTGTCACAACCTATCTAAGTGGAAAGTTCTTATCAATACAAAATTATCAAGCCCAATCACAAGGTAGCTACTGTGAGCCGTCGAGGAGTTCTCTTCACTGTGCTTCGTCTTCATCACCAGACCCTTAATACAGTCGCAATCCATCTAGGTGGAAAGTTCTCATCAATACAAATTTATCAAGTCCAAACACAAGGTAGCTACTGTGAACCGTCGAGGAGTTCTCTTCACTGTCCCTCGTCTTCATCATCAGACCCTTAATACAGTCACAATCCATCTAGGTGGAAAGTTCTCATCCATACAAATTTATCAAGTCCAAACACAAGGTAGCTACTGTGAACCGTCGAGGAGTTCTCTTCACTGTCCCTCGTCTTCATCACCAGACCCTTAATACAGTCACAACCCATATAGGTGGAAAGTACTCATCAATACAAATTAATCAAGCCCAAACAAAAGGTGACTGCTGTAAATCCTTGACGAGTTCCATCGTCTGTGTTTCGGCTCCATCATCAGACCAACTCCAAACTTTCATAAAGTTGTAGTGGTTTAAAATACCTTATGGAAACACTAACAAACGTACTACCCGTCTCTACAACTTTCGAAAGTTCCCCTCAATTTCTCCAGGATGCCATCATCAGATCCTGACATGAGAAAAATTGGACCACCCTGGAAGTAAACCCTACAGAACAAAAAAAGAATTTTTAAAATCGGTCCATAATTGACGGAATTATCGCTGGACATACATAAAAAAAAAAAAAAAAAAAAAAAACATACATACAGCCGAACGTAGAACCTCCTCCTTTTTGGAAGTCGGTTAAAAATTACTTAAGCGTTGATTTTATACTTGGTAATTATTTTTGCATAGTTGTTTTAGATAATGAAACTAGACATTTTTCATCTACAAAGTGAGTTTTTTCCAAAAAAGGGGACTAATTACTTTTTTTATGTTTAACATTTTTTTTGTATTTACTTTTAACGGTCACATTGAAAAAAAATGTACTAGACAAAGTTGTATATCGAGCTTAAAAACATTTTTATTTAATAAGGATTCCAAAAATGTAAAACATTACTACATTATGTTCAAAAACTTCGCCACAATTGCTATTTTCGTTCCGAAAGGGGTTGATTATGCAAAAATCGTTACTTATTAAAATGTGTTCCTGTCACTAGAATAACAGAAGAATTCACATTGAATCATAAGATAAGCAGTTGAAATGATAGAGCTTACATGGAAAGGTGAAAAGGAAAAATCATATGTGATTAAATCCTAAATAAACATTATAATATACACTAGCTGACGCCGCGCGGTTTCACCCGCGTGGTTCCCGTTCCCGTAAGAACCCGGGGATAATATATTAGCCTATAGCCTTCCTCGATAAATGGGCTATCTAACACTGAAAGAATTTTTCAAATCGGACCAGTAGTTCCTGAGATTAGCGCGTTCAATCAAACAAACAAACAAACAGACTCTTCAGCTTTATCATATTAGTATAGATAAGAGCGAGTCCAACGCGCTTGTCCGGTTTTTATCTAACTGATATATTTGTTAAACTGTTTATAAAATATACACAACTCGACAAAAACGCAAATAGAATCGCCAAACAAAAACGATCATTTTGTAGATGTACCACTACCAGTCGTAAAACGTTTCGTATATCTAACGCGTACATAAAGCTGACGCGCTCACTCGATTTGAGGACTCGCTGGATTAAAAGCATTTTTTTATGTAAAACGAGGCCTGCGATAGCAAGACCAACTTCATTATATGAAGACTGGAAGTTTGTTAGCCCATAATTCTACCATGGGCAAGTACGGTAGCCAATTATAGAGTTTTAACCTTGGTGGCGTTTTCCGACCGAAGGTAGCCGGTTTCAAGGGTCCAGACCCTCAATTATCAAAGTATTTTTGTGGGATACCATGAGAAATCATGTTTCCAGTTGCCAGGTCCTAAGCTTCATGGAAACCCATTGCTAAACTTCCTTAAAGTTCTCTGTAAGAAATCGTTATCTGTTTATTTCGAAGGGTTGCCGTGCAGCTAAATGACTAGACACTCAGAATGTGATTTCTCATAATCATCATCACTATCATTATCATCATCATCATCATCATCATAAATCAGCCGCTGGACATGGGCTTCTTCTGCCTTTTGTAGGGACTTTTAAACATCATGATCCTGAGCTGCCTGCATCCAGCGAATCCTGGACACACACAAGGACTCGCTCGTCAGACCACCTGGTGAGGGCTTTCTAGTGCGGGGTCGCCATTCCAGCACCATCGGACTCCATTTCAACGTCCATCACCTCTTCGAACTATGTGCCTCACCCATAGCCACTTCAGCATCGCCACTCGTTGAGCTATATCGGCGACTTTGGTTCTTCTGCTGATGTCTGTCTGTCTGTCTGTCTGTCTGATTCGATCACACAGAGTTACCTAATCCGAGCAAAGCTCGTTACATCGCCCGCTGTAAGAAACTGAGACTTCTTATGAGGCTCATAGCGATTTCTCATAATACGCCAGGGAAAATATAAAAAAATACTCTTTGTACTTTGACAGTTGAGAGTCTGGAGCCATGAGAACTGGCTTCCAATGCCACCATAGTTCAAACTTTATAACTGTCTACCGTAATACGGTAGGAGCATATTACGCAGGCAAACATTTAGCATTTATAAATGAAGTAAGTCTGACTACGCAGGCTCTTGGGCAAATATAAACCCACTATAAAATTATTCACCTTTAGCTGCGCATATATTTTCATGTTCTACGCCACATAAACTTCACAGTGACTTTCTTCAACATCAATTTCGGGACGTGACTCAAATTTCGGTTAGCAATTAACTGATAACAAACTTTACTTAACCTAATTGGTGAACTCGATCAAAAGTGAAACGCTGAAAATACATTAAATGTTTCTTGAATATGATTTTCCATTATAATTGAAGAAAATTACTCGAACTTGATAAACACCTACTTCTTTTCGAGTTCCAAATACTTTATGATGAAAAGCGTTCTTACTTATTATAAATGTATATGAATATTGAATATAAATGTGTCACTAGGCGGAAAATATTCAAGATATTCTTTACCAATTACATAGGCTAAGCTAACTTTGTTTCAATATATACTTTCAAGTTCGCGGAAAGTTATATTCCAATTTGGAAAAACTGCCCGCAAAAACCTAATTTAATTTTTATGAGGTAGAAGGCCTAGGTCAAGTTAGAGGTCACTGGCCTTTATCTCAATTAAAACAATCTACTCTAAAAAGGAACACTCAAGTAAAGACGAAGATTCTAAATTCATTTTATTATGTGATGGGTGTGCAAATTGGTATAATAACTTATTTGAACTGTCTCACATCTATACTAATATTATAAAGCTAAAGGGTTTGTTTGATTGAACGCGCTAAACTCAGGAACTCCTGGTCCGATTTGAACAATTCTTTCAGTGTTAGATAGCCCGTTTATTGAGGAAGGCTATAGGTTATATATTATCCCCGTATTTTTACGGAAACGTTAACCACGTGGCTGAAACCGCGCGTTGTCAGCTTGTATCATATAATTATGAAAACTGAACTGAAAGATTTACATAAGATTGGATTATATTATAAACCACCTACAACATGGGTAGGTAAATTCAAGTCAAGTAAAAGCTTTGACTATTATTACATAGATTTTTTATCCAGAACACAAGAAATTGGGCGCTGGCAAGTAAAATAAGGCAAAACAAAATGCTAGGTGGCTTAGAAATCTGTGGTTTAGCGAAATGTTGTCCAATCTAATAAAAACTAGTTACTACCGAAATCTTCATCAAACTATAGGTTTTTTTAATACCTAGAAATTACTTAATTAACTCGAACTGGCTCGATAGACTCGAGAATTTTATCCAATACTGTAAATTATGATTATAGGTATGAAATCGTAACATACCGAACTTAACTTAAGAGATCTACTAACATTTTCCCTTTAATACGTTATACGAAAGTTATTCCCGAAGGAATATGGGCCCATCTCTTATTTTTATTATAACTATGCAAAAAATCATGTTATTAAGTTATTGGTGCGCGGTATTGGTACCAAAAAATATCCTAAGCCGAATCATGAAAGTTATTTCATAGGGAAACTTCAATATTATAAGGAAACAAAATGAGATCCTTCGATCCTTCCGCAATAACAAAACTGTATCTATAATACCAACTTCATCTTTACTAATAACGTAAAGAGGTAAAGGTTGTGAGGATGATATCTGGATCTATTGAAATGATTTTGAATTTTTTTTTACCAATAGAAAGTTACATTATCAAGGAGTAACATGGGCTATATTTTATCCCCGTATTCCTATAGAACAGTACTACGCGAGTAAAACCGCGGGGCTTTGGCAAATTCGGTCTAAGTTTCGAATGTGCGGTGGGGTTATGTCAGGCTCCTTGGGACAATGACTTTTGGACAAAACTTTAAAGCAATGTAAACTGGGGCTATGGACAAGCAAAACGAAAAGTACTGTCTCCTGGTTCTAAGCTGCCTCTTCACCAATTTTCAGCCAAATCAGTCCAGCCGTTCTTGAGTTATAAATAATGTAACTGACACGATTTTTTTATTATATAGATTATGTTTTTAACAGGCTGCTTGGCTGCCCGTGGTAGTGCGTAGTTGGACGAGCCTCCGCCTGGAGTACTCGGTAGCTCACTACACGTACGCCAGTCGAGGATTTGATTATGCAGCCGCATATAGCTTTAATGACGACGCTATGTGCGGCCAACGGACGTACACGACGCACTCTGGTGAGTCCATATTAATTAAGCTGCCACACACGTAACAGGGATTTGTAGTATAAATACTGGTATAGTTTGTCTACTTTTGGAGGTCTATTTGGCTTTGATTGTAGTGGTAAGTTGTACAGACAAGTATCGGTAGACATTTGAAAGACAGCGCGTTGGTGTGTAAAACTGAAGAGACGTTCTATAAGAGCCTATTAGGTGTTTTACGCGCGAGTCCTCTCCCACTTGACACTTGTGCGTAGCCGAGATACTAGAGCTACATATTTCCCGACCAGCACGGCTATTCCTAAACGATGTTTTGTATAACTCGCAAGTGCGAGTTTCGAATTCACCGCTATCTTTCTCATTCTATAGTATCGTGTTAAACAGAGAGAGATAGAGGTAAATTCGAAACTCGCAATTGCGAGTTGTAAAAATATCGTTACAGAATAGCCTAGCTGATGCCTACGCACGTTTCCTCATTCGCGCGTCAAAGGCACATTAGCAGGGATATTCTGTAACTATGTTTTGTATAACTCGGAAGTGCGAGTCTCGATTTCGTCTGTATCTATCTCTGTCTAGCATTATATTATAAAAAGAGAAAGATAGAGGTGAATTCGAACCTCGCACTTGCGAGTTATACAAAGCATCGTTACAGAATTACTCTCCTGGACACGATATAATTATGTAACTAGTGTCTCGTCTAAGTGCGAGTGTTAAAAAGAATTTTCAATTTTACCTTAAAACATGTTGTCAGCAAAGAATAACAAGTTAATGGAAAATTTACACTTTCTCAATGTGATCAGTAAAGAGATATGGTTAAAGCTCAGACACTCAAATTTTACGAAAATAAATCCCAGCTAATGCGGCAATATCGTTCAAGAGGGTGGCGATATAAAATCGGCAACTCTCACAGAATGAACTTCGGATATCTCCAATCTCATAAAGGGAAAACAAACACTTCAATCTCAAATTCCCGGCGCGCCGCGAACATTTGTTAAAACGCGTTGGATATTGTTCTCGTTAGTTAGGAGCGTGTCCGAGAAAATTGCGCGCACCCCAGTTCTCACGCCGCTTTGGGGTTGGAACAGAAAACCTTGAAATAGATCGTAATGTTCCAATTACGTCGTCGAAAATGTGGTGATTTTTTGTTTCTGTATTTTTAATTTTCCGCTCATCCTCGAGAGCTGGTTGTATTATATCTAATCCTATTTCCTGCGAAGAAAATTCCTTTTCCTTCGTTATTTATTATTACGAACATTGCTTATATCTTGGAGCTTTTGGGATTTTAAAATTCTTTGATAGTAAAAAGGGATACTAGAATAATTAAAATTGTCAAAATGAAAATGAAAATTTTAACATTCCACAATGAATTGTTGATATTAATTTTAAAGAACCTTGATAAGTATTTTCCAGTGTTAATTTTTAGGTAATGGGTTCATTTTTTTTGACGGCCTCCGTGGCGCAGTTGTATGCGCGGTAGATTTACAAGACGGAGGTCCTGGGTTCGATCTCCGGCTGGGCCGATTGAGCTTTTCTAAATTGGTCTTTTCTAAAGTGGACGTACCGCCAAGCGATTTAGCGTTCCGGTACGATGTCGAGTAGAAACCGAAACGGGCGTGGATTTTCATCCTCCTCCTAACAAGTTAGCCTGTTTCCATCATAGATTGCATCATCACTTACCATCAGGTGAGATTGTAATCAAGGGCTAAACTTCTAAGATAGGATGATTTTACAAGTATTGATTTTTGTTTTCTTAGGCGAAATATCATCAAGAAACGTGTCGGTCACGGGAAGTTTGAATGAGTTCTTCTATCAACAATGCACGTGGGTCCTAGATTCGAACGTGGAACGTCAACTCTACATAGACATTTCATCAGAACAGGTAACCAAACGCGGTATCACAGGTAGATATCCTAAACTGTAATAAGATACGAGATTAAAACTTTCCACAGAAGTTTGTATTAAAGTTATTGGATCTCTTTTCGGAAGCGCTCACCGATGCTCGGTTATAACATGAAACTTTCGAATAAATTTTACAATGTAAGTGAATTTTCAAAATTGCATTACATTATTTCCGTAGGATAAGTCTTGCAGCTCGTGGAATATTACGCTGCATGAGTGGTCGGGTATGGGCGCTCATAGCGACGGAGGTCTGGCAGCGTCCGCTGGCGATCTGCTTTATACCTTCTGTGCTAGACAGAAGAACCATACTTTCACACTACCGTGGAGACTTAACACCGTTGTTATAAGGTACGTTTATTTTTATCATCGAATAGATATTTGAAACTGTCTTGCATTAGTTTTAAAAATTGTCTTAACGGTTCAATTTCTATTTTACGCTTGGAATTTTCATCGTCTTTATAATATTATTACTTCAGCCTGAACGGCTTTTAGTAACAGTTGAACATGCACATATTAATACTCGATTCATCTCAGCTTTGTAATAGATTGTAAGTTTTTAACTCAGAGTTTTATAACAGGACTATTGATATATTGAATATATTCAACCTCTGATAAGTGTAATAGGCTTGTCATATTTTTCTACGTAATTATGTTTGTATAGCCGTGATAGCCCAGTGGATATAACCTTTGCCTTCGATTCTGGAAGATGTGGGTTCGAATCCGGTCCGGGGCATGCACCTCCAACTTTTTAGTTATGTGCATCACGTGTCTCAAACGGTGATGGAAAAACATCGTAAGGAAACCTGCGTACCAAAGAATTTTCTTAATTCTCTGCGTGTGTGAAGTCTGCCAATTCACATTAGGCCAGCGTGGTGGACTATTGGCCTAACCCCTCTAATTCTTAGAGGAAACTCAAGCTCAACAGTGAGCCGAATAATGGATTAATAACGAATTATGCTTGTAGAATATGTAGGCTAGTTTAGAAGCAGCCTATTTAGTACGCACATCGCAAAGCTCCGGCTAACTTTTATATAACATATAGAAGTTTACTCTTTTTTAACCTAGCATTTAAACGCAATATTATATTCATGAATTAGTAATTGTAATTTTTTTATTTATTTATATAGGATGACTTGTCCATTTGTGAGAGCTTTTAAAGTACTTTGGTTAGGGAGAAACTTTTTGCACCACCCACTGGTTTGCTAAATTATTTATGAATGGCCCATCCCTAAAACACCCCATCTGACCTTAATAAATCCGTAAAAGCACATGCTTTTATAGAGGAGTATTTTCCCAGTACAAAGATCTTTTTCTTTGTACATATTAGATGGGGGCCCGTAAGCGGGTACGTGGTGAGTTTCCCTAACGACACATCCCCGTAAATCCTGAATAACGATGTGTGAAAACATACCTTTGTCGATGAATTGGGAATTTTTGTCTGTTACATTCTTTACATAATACTCAAAGGTGGATATTTACGATACGCCCGAAAAATCCGGATTACTATTTGCAAAGGACGAAATTCCGCTGTCACTATGGGACTTTGTGTAGGTGTAAATATAGGGCTCTTTGGAGAACCGCATGAGATTTATGTATTGGTTGTAGGAAGGAATATAACAACTAATACGAGATATTTATTAACTGGAATCGATTATTTGCTCTTTTTTATTCCTTTTATAAAAGTAGGTATAATTAGTTTAGTTACAACAAAATATGTTATAAAACATTTACAAAAGAAAATGGATTTTCATCCTCCTCCTAACAAGTTAGCCCGCTTCCATCTTAGACTGCATCATCACTTACCATCAGGTGAGATTGTAGTCAAGGGCCAACTTGTAAATAATAAAAAAATCCAACGTACAAAATGCCTGAGAGTTTATGGAATTAAAAAATATTTTTTACCAGATTTACCCATCACATTCATTTAACTTTTTTCCATAACGTTCGTTATCAATGAGTATTAATCCTTTCAAAGTTCAAAAACACTCAACACACTTCAAAATCGGTTGAGTGGGTTTAGAAAGATTACTTTTAGAAAATAGTTTGAAAAAACTTAAATATTTTCTAATTAAAGAGGTAATTAAAAATAGGATTTGAATGACACAGACGCTTTTTAACACGCCCAGGTTAAACTTTTAAAATGAAAAATTAAGACAAAATAAACACATTTGTGTTTATTAAAAAAAAATATTATTTTAATATGATATTTATAAAACTACTTATAAAATATTTATGGGCGCATTTAATTCTATTGAAATGGTTTTGCGACAGTTTAATTATTAAAAAAAAAAAATTAAAAAATTTAATTATTAAAAAGCCCTGTAAGGTTTTAAAGTGTATTTCTCTTACAGATTAGTTGCACTATCACGTCAGCAGCCGCTTTACACCATCCGTTGGCGATCACAGGTGGTGCGAGCCAACAACAGGCTCGGCCCCCCCACTCCCGTGCCGGCTGCTTCGGCCAAGGCCTCTTGCCTTGAACACATCATTACTAACTTTAGATTACTCTCATTACTGTATATTTTCGCCACAAAATGTTTTGTTATAAAATGACCGTAATTTGCATTAGCTGAGAGGTTTTAAAAGTAACATTTTCGTTATTAAAACACTAAGGAAACAGCCCTTTGTATTCGTTCGACGTTGTTGGCGATGCCCGCAACAATTACTCGGCTAGCTTGGCCTTATTCACCGCGTCCCACCTTGAGTTAATGCCTTCTTTATTATTCTCTTTACTTTGTGGACTTTTGGGTTCAAGGTTCTATACAAAATGCTGACAATGTTTTTTGTTTCGTGAAAACCCATTTTTTGTAGCGTAACTATAAAGGGATAGCGAATGATACTTATTCGCTTAGTCACCGGTTGTATGCGCCACTGCGTTCAGCCTTCAGTTACGGGCAATTATGACTTCCTTATTGTTTTATTTACCTCAAGATAAAAAGCTTTTGTATATAGATGTGTGCACTTTTTGATGGGTATAGTCAATAGACATTTGCGCGTCTTCAGAGAATGTTAATGTTACAGTTACATCTAACACTTGTAACTTGATGATTTGTTTTTATTTTTTGCTATATTTTCTTTAACACGTGATGACAAAATTTTTCTTTTTGTGCTTTTTTGGCTGGTGGGAGGCTTCGGCCGTGGCTAGTTACCACCCTATCGGCAACGTACCGCCAAGCAATTTAGCGTTCCGGTACGATGCCGTGTAGAAACCGAAAGGGGTGTGGATTTTCATCCTCCCCCTAACAAGTTTGCCGCTTCCATCTTAGACTGCATCATCACTTACCAGGTGAGATTGTAGTCAAGGGCTAATTTGTAAAGAATAAAAAAAAAAGTATAAGTTGTTTTTTATTCGTGAAAGCTTCCCGTTGAAGATTATAGTATACGCATGCAACTAAAGTTTCACTAGACAACGACTGCGGCGCCGCTGCATTCCAGCTCGCTGTAATGACTTTTTTATTATTCTCTTGGATATACTTAGAAAAACTTCTCTCCTAACTGATAACAGGGCTTTGTGTAAATATTATCATTTCCCACAATACTTGTGTAGTGCTGCAATACTAACACTTTTATTAAATTTTTAAAGCTAGGTTCTGTATTTTCTTAATTCTGGTTTTTTTGTTAAATTTTTAAACAAATTAAGTAGGTAGGTGGGCTAATAAATGGGTACTCAATAATGGGATATTAAATTAAATTATACAATGTCACTTGCTTTATTGCCTTTTTTCCTCAGCTTTTTCCAAAGATCTTTAATGTCTTTTTTTATCTATTCTCTTTGTGTGCAAAGTGTGTTTTATCATAGACCCGACAAAACACTTTTAATACACGTAGATACAAAATGAATATTATCGAGTCTTCGGAAAACATTGTCGGTGTCAATGTAGATAATTTTGTCGGAACAAAATGGCTCTATAGTCACTTAATATGTGGGATATTTGTCAGTTTCTTGCAAAAATAATAGCAAAATAACCTCATTCGCACGAGAGTTTTTCAACGGACTTTAAAAAAAGCGTTCAAATACAACAAATGCAATCCAAAGAATAAGTTCACACGACAGCGTTTTCAAAATACAACGCTTTTTTATCGAGCAGTGTTGCATTTTCTATCACGGGCGTTTGAAATAGACCTTCATTCAAATAAACGCTGCGTTTTAACACATCGCTTTTTTAACTGTCGTGCGAATAAGGCCTTATTTTCAATTTAAACTACTTTTCAATATCAATCTTCAATTTAATACTATGTTTGTTACTGTATAAGTTACGATCTATTAGGACTTTAAATAATAATCGACTATATGATAGTGGTGACTGTTTATGTGTAACATAGTGGTAATAAATATATTGAACTGAATATGTACAGTTATGATAGTGACAGTGTGTACATATTTTCTATTGTGATCGATGACACAGAACGCTCAGATCGTGACGACTGTTGATCTATGAACATTGAATGTGAAATTGATGACCATGTATGTGAATTGTATTTTATTTAGTTGAAATGTTGTTAGGGGAATCGTTGTTAGCAATCCATTGTTAATATTAAGGGAAAAATAAATATGCTCGCGTACTTTTAGATATTATTTGTTAACATTTATTAATATTGAAAAGTACCACAAAACATTTACAATTTGAATTACTGCAAGGGTATTGTTTTAATAAAGTAATATTATTATAATTATAGTAAATTCACCACACGTAAATTGTGCTATTCGGTAAACCACATGTCAATTAGAAATAATAATTAAAATCATAATGCTTAATAAATATGATAAGTAAATAGTGATGTTTGTTCAAAATTCAGTTTTCGAAAGTTTACAAGTTAGCGTTACCATTGCATGAAAAACTAATAATCGATGAAAAATCATAATATTGACGAATTATTAATTCACGTTTTTGTTGCAGGACAAAAATTACAATTTAATTGCACTCTTAAAGTCATAAAATTATTTATTCCGCTAGCAGTCCTCTAAAAATATTTATTTAGCGTAAATGGCACTTGTCTTTAATAATCTGAAAAACTATAATTAATATGTTTTTGTAATTTAAAAACAATGTAAACTTACATAGATAGAAGTCTTTCAGAATCACAAGCTTACAGCCTCAATACTTTCTGATTAACGTTCAACGTCAAACGTGTGACGTAGCCAGTAGTGCTTATTGGCTTTGACACAGATACAGTAACGTGACATTCCAATCGCTTCGCTAGCTCATTGGTGGTAGCGCCGCGAATCAAACGCCTGAAGCGAGCTGACGTGCTCGATAACTAGGTGACGGCAGAGCTATGGCTCTCCTGTCAGAAACCGCCCTAAAATCTCACAACTCACCAGCTTAAAGTCTAACGACTGATCGCAGATCAAAAGAGAAAAAAAAATACTGTAGATTTAAGATCAAGACATACTCATTACTGGTTTCTGCGTTTCCCTTACGAGATACCAAATCTTGTTTTCGCTGGGAAATGCATTTACGCATCCCTTCCGGAACTAAGCCAGACATATTAAGATTGGTTCCGGAGGGGAATGTAGAGTCGCCGGTTATACCAAAATATACTAAAACCCAGCGAACATTGCGTCATTATCAACGTCGAACGAGATCACACAGATGGATAAAGCGCTAAAGCTTGTGCGAGATCAAATGCTACTGAGATGCCTGTAATACCTATCTACAGTGGGAGTAGATGCTACTGAGAGCTATAGTGAGAGTAGGTCGTCTTATACGTGTGAGGGAAGCGAATGGTGGGAGGGCAAGGGAAGGTCATACCCTTCCATCATCATCATCATCATCATCATCATCATTGTCAGCCGATGGACGTCCACTGCTGGACATAGGCTTCTTGCATGGACTTCCAAACATAACGGTCTCGAGCCGCTAACATCCAGCGGCTCCCTAGAACCCACCTGATGTCCTCAGGGCTCTGGGTACAGGACAGTCCTGGATTAGCCAATATGCTATTTAAGCAATTGCTTAGAGCATCTCTAGGAGGGCACTAGAGATAACCGAGACAAAAGCAATTTCAAAATCCGCGGGTTTATGAAATAACTTTTTGTAGTTCACTTAAAGATGATGAACTTGATGCTCTAAGCAATTAATTCTGTGTGCCCCCCACACAGAATTAATTGCTTAGAGCATCAAGTTACCTTAATCCGGAACTGCTCACTGCCTGAGAAGAAGAACCTTAGCTCAAACAGTATTAAGTGAGACGAATATCTTAGTAATCCATGGATTCACCGTGCGGGTGCGGGGTCCATCGCGTGGTAGAGAGATGACTCCGAGCAAAGTCCAGGACTTGTTTTCTGGATGTAGGGTTAAGAACTCCATAAAATGCCAACATCACGCGATGTTCCCAGGCGGTCATCCATCCTAGTACTGACCGCGCTCGATGTTGCTTAACTTCAGTGATCGGACGAGAACCGGTGTATTCAACATGGTATGGACGTTGGCTAAGAAATTATAAATTTCCGTATACTCGACGAGTTGAGAGTCTAATCTAGGAAATCTTGTCTCTGCACTCGTGGAGCTATGGTATCGAGCCATTGAAATGAGTATGCCATTCGCACCTAATATTATATATTCGCACATTCAGGGCTATTGAACTGAAAGTAATTGATGATTTTAAATTAAGCGTGAAATGGAAAAAAGGTAAAGCGTTATTACTATCTGCTTGAGCGACTTGACTTATTAAGGTACATACGATTGAAATGTTATAGTCTAAAGACTTCTATTTAAACAACAGTTGTATACTAGACTGAATATTCAGAAGTAGTTACTTTGTTACTTTTTTAGATGAGTATTTTCTGTAATCTGAAAGAGTTGTATAGTTTTTTAAGAGCTTACAACTAGTTTTTCGGTATGCAAGTCTGATGTCACCCAAATTCTGATATGGTACTCTGAAATAAGGTTCATAGCAATGAGGAGAATTATAATAAATTGTTTCTGGTAAATAGTAACAAAATATTATAATTTAGTCTCTTATAAACGGCCTCTATATATCTATCTCTCATTTGTGAATCAACTTTACGGCACTTATCATAAGGTAAAGGTGGTAAAGTCACCTCTCATTATCTTATTTGACGGACACAGTAAATATCTATACTCCGCGCCACGAAACAAGTCCCGTAGACGCGGCGCTGGTATGTTAACGGCGCTTATTTTCATTTGGTAATAGCGGTCTTATTGTCATTTGTGTAAGGCGCTGTCAATTTTAGTTTAGGATTTAGCCGCAGGACTTCTTTCGTGGCGCGGAGTGTAGTTGATTACAAAATTTGTTTATTTAGTAAGCACTTTGTTCATTTTACATCATCATGATCATTGTCACTAATCTGTCAATTTTACACAATTTCATATTGATTATTGACACATGTTGCTTATAGAGTTTCAGTTTGATTTTGTATTTAATGCAATACCTAGTCACGAATATCAACGAATACACATTGTATTTAATCTAGATCAACGTTCCAGATTAAATATTATAGAATTGGGAAAAAGAAAATCACATATAGAGCACAAACCTATAAAATATTATTAATTTATTAGTACTACAATCATTTTGTATCGAGATCTGTGCAGATTCTATGGACTTGGAGAACAAAATTTTGTCAATTTTCAAGTATGAAAAAAAACATGTTTATTATTATAAAAAAACAAGTTTTCTAACATTATGGGGAAACGTTCTGACTTACAAAGCAGGGGCAAATCGCAAAGATTTTGCCGAATCAGCGGGCATATGAACGTTGCGGCGCCGCAACGTTGTTATGTGGTAGCGGTGTCGTACCAACGTTGAACAAGTCTGTTAATAAAGTAATGTTGTGACGCATAAACAACTGAGCGGTGCCGCTCCGATGCAAAGCATTCACCCCTCCCCGCCTGGTCTTGGTGGTCGCACGTCCACACAGGCGCATCGTGTGACATGTCACAGATATTTCTATGTAAGACGACGCAGCGACACTGCTTCGGCGCCGCACCGCCGCCGCAACGCAACTCTTGCCCCCGCTCTAACTCCCAAGTCGTACCGACTACTTAATCTACTAAATACTCGGATCATACTGGAAGTTTAGCTCGGCTAACTTTTCACACGAGTGTGGTACTAGCACTTAACATAAGATAATGTAGAACTCAGTAACAATATGCTTGGAATAATTAATTAATTAATTATTATTAGTCACTGTACATTTCTTGTAATTTAATAGTAGTTGTACATAGTTAACACTATAGTTGTACTGATCGATACGCTAATTTAATAGAAACAATGAATGTAATGAAATGATGTTTGTTACACCGAAATAGAGAAATCAAAAGTAAACTGTGTTTTATTATTGCTTCATTTATTTATTTACTGATTTTATGACTCAGCCCTCTGAAAGCTTACTACATCTCTACTTTAGCTACTTTTCATCCCGAAAAATATCATGGTTCCCATGGGATTAGTTTTAAACAGAATATGACGCGGACGGAGTATCGGGCGTCTGCTATGCTGAAATTACTTTGAGAATGCTTTAATCCCGGAAAATGATAGAGTTCCAATGGGACAAGGCATGAAAGATTGTGTCGGAGAATGAAATTTACATGGTTAAGGTGGGTACAGATTGGTGCAATGCAACATGTAATGCAACATGCAATGCAAGAATTTGACGTCCAAATATGTAAATTAAAATTTTAAAATTAAGATTTTATATTTATAAATAAATAAATCTTTATTAACCAAAAATAGATACAAAAATCAAGTATTTGATTGCCTGTGGTCTCCACACTAGATTGATCTGTATGTGTGTGTATATTTGTCACTCTTTTACGCTGTTCTACTAAACAAATTTGGCTAAAATTAAATTTAATGAAAAGACAGAAACGTACGCGTTGAATTAAAACGTACTCCTTTTTTAGGGTTCCGTAGTCCACAAGGAACCCTTATAGCCCGACCGCAATTGGCCGGTTTTTAAAGTTTGCAGTTAAAATTAAATGACGTTTACTCATTTTTCGCGGGTAACACCGCAAGGAACAGCTAGCTTATATTAAACTCAAGAGCCAGAAGCTAACCCAAAACCTAAATTATCTGTAGCCGAACAATATTTTACCGCTACGATTCCAAAATACCCTTAGAATTTAAGGAACGTCGTATTTCATTTCTCAGACTGTATTATCTATTACGAGTACTTACGACCTTTTGTTGTTCAATGAAAATGAAGTAGGTATCAATCACAAAATGAATTCAAGGTTCTGAATAATAATGGGGATCCATCTACTTTAAATAATTGGATTAACATTATTGCTTTTATTAACTTAATTAAATTTAATTGAACACCAAAATCTGGAATAGAATTAATCAAAACCTATTGAACTAATTGGGATTTTGTAAATTGTATACAGCCATTGCTATTTTTTTTATTTATAGTAATAGATAGTAGATGCCCCGCGGATTCACAAACACTTCCTTAGCTTCCATTCCCATGGGAATGCGCTGATAAAATATAGTCACTATACAGAAAGAATTTTTCAAATCTAATACAGAAAGAATTTTTCAAATCGGACCAGTAGCTCCTGAGATTAGCGCGTTCAATCAAACAAACAAATAAAACTCTTCAGCATTATATATTAGTATATAGTATATATTAATAGGTAATCTTTATATTTTATCTATATATAGAGATACTAATTACTATACATCTTCTATACCCGCTTCCATCTTAGAAAGTATCATCACTTACCATCAGGTCAGATTGTAAAGAATAATGAAAAGGTAAAATTTATATTAATATGGATAATTTGGAGGACAAGTCTCCATATTCAATATTCATTTTCCAAGTTTACTGTTAAACCCCAAAAAATGTTAGGGTATTAACAGTAATTGATAGCATTAAACCCTCGGTCCGGGAAACTTTGATTCATTTAGACGTAATCCGCCCCTCCGCGTCTGCCTCCCACTATCTCATTAGCCGACCAATTTGTTCAGGGATCACTCTAAGACTTTAATCATGAGGCTTGCAAGTCGTCAGCTACCACTTTTACACGCCACACAACATTGATGACAAAAGTTTGATTTATTGAAATAAACCATCAGTTTTAACCAATTCTAACGGCCCTCTAAGGGGTCAGGCTTCTATAGGAGCTTAGACGCTGCTCAGAAATGAGGAAATCCGCAAAGAACCAAAGTCACCGATATAGCTCAACGAGTTGCGAAGCTGAAGTAGCAATGGGCGGGGCACATAGTTCGAAGAGCCAATGGACGTTGGGGTCCCAAAGTGCTGGAATGACGACCCCCCACCAAGTGGACTGACGACATCAAACGAGTCGCAGGGATTCGCTGGTTGCAGGTGGCTCAGTATCGTGATATTTGGAAGTCCCTACAAAAGGCCTATGTCCTGCAGTGGACGTCCATCGGCTGATATGATGATGATAATGATGATGATGAAGTATATGAAATACTGAGCCGAAGTCCAAAACTTCATGTCTTATTAAAATATCTAATCTTATCCCTTGTCAAGTTTTTATCGGTCACAAATAGTAGAACGCGTCTTTCAGTTACCCTTTGTCTTTATCTATTCGTATAGGTAAATGAATGTAGTTAAAAACTTAGCAGTTCAATGCAGTTGATATCCCGCTAATTTGCATATAAAAGCTTTAAAGGCAGGCTTCTTCGCTTGAGGCGCGCTTTGCAGTCAAAGCCGACATACGCCTGAAGCTCAGGGACTATAGCCCTAGCTATATATAACTAGCCTAGTCTACAGGAACACGTGGAAAGATAAATCATTAACTGAATTCCTGGGAATACTTTTTTTATTCTTTACAAGTTAGCCCTTGACTACAATTTTTAGCAGACTCAAAAGTGATAACAAAAACAAGAAAACTAATGTCGAACAAAGGTTATGATTCACAACATTTTGTCAGGACAACTTAATTAACAAATAAAACTGTAACTAAAATAAGACCCTAGAATTTCAGAGAATGACCTTGAGTGAAGTCACGCACTTGTGAACGATGTTTGTAGGGTTAAAGGCGCCTTTGACGGATATCTAACACTCCCCTTTTTCACTCAAGTCACTCTCCCCGCTTATCCCAAGTAACCCATAAATAATTACACAACAAGAGATGTGAACGGCTCGAATGCCACGAGCACACTGAAGCCGTCCGTACCGCAAGTCGTTGCGTTTAGATGGAAGCTGGCTAACTTGTTAGGAGGAGTATGAAAATATACACCCCTTTCGGTTTCTACACGTCATCGTACCGTAACGCTAAATCGCTTGGCGGTACGTTTTTGTCGGTAGGGTGGTAACTAGCCATGACCAAAGCCTCCCACCAGCCAAAATAATAAATAAAGCGAATCCACCTGAAAGAACAAATGCAAATAATGTCTTATTTTGACCTTAGGCTTTGACATAAATCAATACCTATATACATATGATGTAAATTTTGTTTTGAATGAAAATAAAATATAATGTAAATAAGATTTAAGGGTTTGAGGTCATTTAGATAGAAGGATTAAGTTGAATGAAATGAAATGACATTAAAGTTATTTCAGACGTTTATTTTAAAAGTTAATGCTCGAAGGTCCTTGAAGGCAAGCAGAACCCTTAAGTTATTTTTTCAATTACTGTATGGTAGGAACTATAAACATAATAAAACAATAGTAGAAACTGAAAATATAAAAATAGTAGAGCTAGTTTTGTCAGATCAAAATAAAATAATGAAATTAATGTAAAACTATACGTAAATATTCCACGAACCGTGTTTCATTCAACGGTATTTTATACTATAGATATGTTACGTGCCTACGAAATCACCGCAAAATGTGATCCGAACTGAGCTATTCCTCGAAGCACACACATGCCAATTTCGTGTTTACATTATATATTTATGTATCTATGTACAATTTTGGCAATTTCTGTATATTTAGGTATTATTTGTTTAAATAGCGTTCGTTGTTTAATAAGCGACTAAATGAAATTAAGATAATTAGCCACATTTGACCGCTTCAGGTTCGACGAGCTAGTGACATATCTATACTAATATTATATAGCTGAAAAGTTTGTTTGTTTGTTTGGTTGAACGCGCTAATCTCAGGAAATACTGGTCCGATTTGAAAAATTCTTTCAGTGTTAGAAAGCTTATTTATCGAAGAAGGCCATATTATCCCCGTATTCCTAAAGAAACGGGAATCACGCGGGTGAAACCGCGCGGCGTCAGCTAGTAAAATAATAAAATTAATGTAAAACTATACGTAAGTTATTCCACGAACCGTGTTTCATTGGCAATCCGCTACCATAGACTGTAACTGTCAATTAACATTAAATGATATCGCAGTCACGGCTATTAATTTGTCGACGAGCAAATGAAAATCTAGAAGGATAGTGAAAAAAAATAATACTTACTTAACTTCAGTTTTTACTTAAACTTGCTTACCGAGTTAGGTTACAGCGTTTGCACCAAATGGGAAAGTTTTAATTCATTGTGGCGAAGGCGAAACCAACATGCTATATCCACTGGCATACTTTAAAGTTGAGACGTAACAATAGGGCTGTTACAACCGATCTAATTAAATTATTATTAATTACTTACATCAATACATTCCATTTTATTTTTATTATAATATCTACTAAATAATTTAAACATATTGTAGATTATTAAATTGATATTATAAGTAAATCAAACGATTTGATCTATGCCATGCATCCAAGTGATAATAATCGTTCAATAAAAAACGCTATTGGCATGAAGTATTTGCCAATATCAGTAGGAACACAGTTGGCAACCCTACACGAAACTAACGCTAGCACGAGCTATCTCGCTGTACAATGAGTAACACACACATACACACGTCTGCTCGGAGCTCCGGCTTGTTTGCCAACTGAGTTCCTTTGTGCTCTGCCAAATAATTCCGCTACTACTACAAAGATACTCGAACAAGCTAATGATTTGTAGGAAAACAGTTTTGGAACACTTAAATTTTTAACTAAGATCTCTTCCGACGTCAGTTCTTTCGCAATAGTTAGTTCTTGTCTTGTTAGGAATTTCTTTTCCTAACAAAATAGGAGGCAACTTAACTTTATAATAATATTGTCTTACTAACAGATACTTAGGACTTTGTTGACGCGAATTTCGGTTTTTTATTAACATATTTATTTCACAAAATCATTACATTTACCAGATTTTTCTCATTTAATAACATCTGTAAGTTTGTCAGCTCATCTTGATTTTTTTTCTTGTTTGAAAAACTCCTTTTATTTACGATTCTTGCCCGAAGTATCTAGCTAATTCATTAACATAACTGAGTGAAAATAATGAAAATTAAAGATTAAAACGTTATAATCTGAAAAAGTCGTGTCCAATAAAAATACATACGTACTTACCGACATGAAGATTACTCCCGGTCTTATAAAAATCAAAACTCACCAAAATCGCAGGCGCTGATACACCCACTTTCCATGAAAGCTTCCAGGCGTCAACCAGATGCGTAAAGAGCGGGAGAGGATTGGTTATCACTAACCTATGTAACTAGACTTTCGACCAGTCAAGGTGCCTGTCAGACCACACGTCGGTACTCAAAGATAAAGCTCGGTTGACTTCACCTGTTAGACACCGAGTAAATTATCAACACACCTGAATTTGTTACCTGATAGCCACTTTAAATCCCAAATCAAACACTTTGTTTGCTCTCAGTCACTACAAACGCGTAGCTTGACGCAAAGCACATCCTCCAAACACTTAGTACTTCTCTAATAGCCTCTTAATGACATTAAGAAAACATTAGTGATGTTTTCTAATGTGATTAAGGGACTATTAGTTTTACCGAGCTAGGTTTAAGTTGTTTGTTGAGCGTAAACTTCCCAAGCAAACGTTTCGCAGCTCGTTATATCCCGTTGGACCCCCCTGCATACTGAAGTGTTAAATATTGGTGTATTGTATGGTTTTATTTTTATAGTAGTAATAGAGCTTTAAACTGCCTCGTTGGTCCAATGTTTAGCTTCTGTGGCTTCAAATAATGAGACCTTGGGTTCGAATCTTGGGACAGGTAATGGAAATCATCATCAACATCATCATATCAGCCGATGGACGTCCACTGCAGGACATAGGCCTTTTGTAGGGACTTCCAAACATCACGATACTGAGCCACCTGCATCCAGCTAATCCCTGCGACTCGCTTGATGTCGTCAGTCTTCAGTAAAGAAAATACCTAGTGAGATTTTCTCTCTTCTAAGATATTTTCAGTCAAAATTCTCACCTCAGAGTTGGGAATTTTATGGTGACGTGTTATACCGCCGTGCCTCGGAGAACAAGTTAAGCTGTCGATCCAACTGTCACTATCATTAAAATAATGACCGTTAATTTAACATTATCACCCTAATCCCGCCAACCCTCTTTGAAGTAGCATGGTGGGTCTCTTCATATTCCCTCTTCTATACTGAGGGACGCCATTTTACGCTCACGAGTATATCTCACGAGTACCTACGATGAAGATCCGATTAGTCGATGCAAATTTGTCGGTGTTTTCCTAGCAAAATTCCTGAGTATCGAGGGATTTTTAAACCTTTATTGCTAACTTGTTATCTACAAAAGTATACACTCGTACTTGTAGATTAAGATCCATATTTTTTTTCAATAAACAGTAGATACGGAAACCTAAATTGATAGATAGTGCATGTTTTATTCAACAGCCGAGTCAAGCCAACTAGGTTTGTGGTAGAAACGCGGCAACAATCAAACCGTCAAATAAAATATTCAAGCCAGCATAGTTCCGGCGATCGTTAGAGAACGGCGTACTAAAACTACTGTACTACATAAAAGTTGAATACACTGTTTGTCGCTACTGTTTGCATACTCTGCACTTGCAAAAAGGGATTTACCGTTACGTGGAATCATATCAATTTGATAACTATTTTTGCAAACTAAAGAATGTTCATTTACGTAGGTATCGCATCTACGTAAACAAAAAACAGGTCCTTTGATTTCTTGACGGCCCAAGCAAGTCACGGCTGGAGTGCAGGCCGTCTAATACTCGTAAGTACGCGCCGTCTAAAGGTTTAGCGCCTTCTGTATCAAACCCTTAAACCAACAGCTAAGCGAAAGCTTCTATCTATTGTTTGTAGTTTTTTTATGCATTGAACGTACATAAATGACATATTTGTGAAGTTAACAAATGGGCTTGCAAAAATGTATGAATAGGTAGGTATAGGTAGGTTTTATTTGTATTTTTTATGAGATAGGCTCGCTCTTGACAACAATTACGCATGATAAAAAGCAGTAATGCGGTCTAAGTTAGAACGCGCTTGTCAGGAGATGCCTATTCACTCTTGCCTCGCTTAAATGATTGTCAAACACACACTGGAAGAGAGCTGTGCTAATTAGAAACGTGAATGCAAATATTTTAGTACTAGTTGCTTGGATATCCAGTACGTACCTAAGCATACAATAGTTCTTAGTTCTTCTTAGTCTTGCTGTTCTATAGTGCTAGAGTTCCTGCACATGCACTCTATAAAACAATCAGCAACATAAACTGACTGACAGCTTGTCAATGCGACCATTGCGTTAGCATGACTAAAGCGCGATCATTTACAGATCATCCCAAAGGCGACTATAGTACTCCGTATAAGTTATGACCTTAGTACTGAGTAGGTGCCTAAAGGGTGAGAAATATATTATTAGAGTTTGAGGTTAAATATATAATAGTCCAAATATAGTTTCCATCCGACACAAGCGATGGGGGTGAAACATTGTATTTAATGGTTTCTTTATGATACAGCAAAAATATTAACAGCCATGTCGAATTAGGTTAATGTAAGAAAGGGGCGAAATTGTTATGGTCATGTTATTAAAATGGAAAAAAGAACATTATATATTTTTCTGTATTAGGGACTTAAATATACCATAATTATAGGTATATGTTTGTATAGACCTATCTCTGATATTGTTTATGCTATATTTGATGATGATTGGTTGAATATTTAAAATGTAACAATACATTCAATACATGTTTAATCATCACTATAATATACTGAGGTTAATTGATTATGAAACACGGCTAAAACTCACGTGATATTAGGTCGGAGTATGCCCGACTAGTTTCGAACCTATACGGCGCCCTTAGTCATGAGCTGGTTCTTGCATCGCGGCACGATCCAAACTGCGAAGCGGCTGCGCGACGAGCTGCTGCTCGCATTGCGCGCTCGGAGAGGGGTTGAGTAGTGGGGAGTGAAGGTTCCGTTACACTATCCGACGGTTCGTTAATGTCATCTTCATTACACTCGTCAGTAAGCAAACCGAACTAACGCTATCTTGTTCCAAGTTTTTTGTATGTGATAATGAAAGAAATAGCTATTTCCACGATGTGGGCAGCAACCATCCATGATCCCGATTAAAATTCGGGTGATGACTAATTTCTATCGCTTCACGTATCTTACGAGGTACTAGAAACTTTTCCCTTGACAATACAGAAGCCTTATCAAAACGAATATAATGATCGAACGATGCAAGAACCAGCTCATGACTAAGGGCCCCGTATGGGGTATTGCAGCCAAAGCCCAACTTGTAATTTAATTAAAAGAAATATATTTTGCATTCCACCTGGTGATGAAATATCAAAAGAGTGAAAAAAAAACATTATTTTGAAAGGAACCTCGATCGACGCCTTGAAGTTCCATTAATCAACTCTTCAAGAGGGAGGCTTATTGACCCGAAGTGTTTTAGCTTATAGTATATTTATTAGCCGACTTCCAAAAATAAGATTCATGTTGATCTACCTTTTTAATAATCGACGCAAAAAGAGGGGAGTTATAAGTTTGACGTGTCTGTCTGTCTGTGGCGCCATACAGCCGAACAGATGAAGCGATTTTTTTTTTGTATTGAAGGTAACTTATGTGCGAGTGTTCTTTAACATGTTTGATGAAAATTGGTAGAGCCGTTTAACAGTTGTGGTGGGTGAAATTGGGGAAGAATAATCGAATCTGCAAATATACTCTAGTGTGTCTCAAATGAAAGCGCCCTGAAAGAAAATATTGACAATTGAGATCGAGAGTGTAATTAACAATTTCATGACCTTCGGGGGTTTTGCAACATTTTAAATTTTATGTTATGACATGCTTCCGTAGTCATGACATGAAACCCTTTTAGTTTCACCATGTTCAATCTGTCTGCGGTGTAGGGACAATTATAAGCTTTAATTTAGCATGAGTATGAACATTAAAAATGTGAACAAATTCGTAAAATAAAATCTTGAAAAATATTTTTTAGGGTATTTTTTTGTACTTTTTTACTAAGGTACTAATTCACATTAACTAAAATAAATACCAAAATATATTTATAAATTTTGTGAAGATTTCCACAATTTTATTACTTGGATTGAAACTTGTACTTTACATGTAAATTTATAATAGCTGGGGTGGGGACTTCTTTAGTAAAACCGAGGGGTCAGATATCAACATCTCCGTGTACAAAATTGTATCCTGTCCCTAGGGGTTGAAATTATTGTTCCAACCCGAGTTGACAGGCTTCGTAGCCGACCCTCATTAATTACCGGGAAAATGGTTGGATAATGTATTATTTATTAACATATTTCCTATTTCATATATATTTTCTTAATCTAGACTCTAGTCTGATGCTAATGTAATTTAATGGTGCAGTTTAGTGGAAGTTTGTATGGAGCATTCCGCAATTTTCAATGTAGAACGCTAAAAATTGGTACTATTTAAGGTTTGGGGTAGGGGTATGTTACGTAGTAGTAGTGTACGGGTATGTTACGGGTAGGGTGCGAGAAGGGGTTTTTTTTTTATTCTTTACAAGTTAGCCCTTAACTACAATCTCACCTGACGGTAAGTGATGATGCAGTCTAAGATGGAAGCGGGCTAACTTGTTCGGAGGAGGATGAAAATCCACACCCCTTTCGGTTTCTACACGGCATCGTACCGGAACGCTAAATCGCTTGGCGGTACGTCTTTGCCGGTAGGGTGGTAACTAGCCACGGCCGAAGCCTCCCACCAGCCAGACCTGGACAAATTAAGAAAATCTCAATCTGCCCAGCCGGGGATCGAACCCAGGACCTCTGTTTTGTAAATCCACCGCGCATACCACTGCGCCACGGAGGCCGTCGAGGGTGCGGATAGGGTAGGGGTAGAGGAGGGGCAGGGTGCGGGTAGGATAGAGTAGGGATAGGGAAGAAGTGCACTTAAGTCAAAGCGAAGCTCTTGTCTGCTAGTAATTTATAAAACAATTTTTCTTTGAATAAGTTTCTAAAGAGTCCTAAGTAAATAATTGGGTTAACGTGGAACAATGTTAGGCATCTAATGTAGCGGGTAACGTAATATTATGAACAACCGCAGGCCCGTGATGAAAGCAGAAACTCGGCACTCTTAATTGATGATATTAACAGGCTGATGCTTTGGAACGGTATACATGTATATTGTATGTGTGCTATTTGCTTGAATGAGGAATTTCAAGTACTAATCTCGATAATTGATACAAATATTATAAAGAGAGGTAAGTAAAGTTTTTTTTTATATTCTTTACAAGTTAGTCCCTGACTACAATCTCACCTGTTGGTAAGTGATGGTGCAATCTAAGATGCGAGCGTGCTAACTTGTTAGGAGAAGAATGAAAATCCACGTTTCTACACGACATTGTACCGGAACGCTATAGCGTGGCGTTACGTCTTTGCCGGTAGTGGTAACTAGCCACGGCCAAAGCCTCCCACTAGCTTACGTATACACTGATACGTTGTGTACCTATATAAAAAGACGTAATAACTTGCTACGAGTACAAGACATTAAATAGTTTGCCATCAAAGTTATAGATATCAGTAATGTTCTGCCTGAAAATAATTAAAGTCAAAATTTATTTATCAATACACAGTTTGGATCGTGCTGCGATGCAAGAACAAGCTCATGACTAAGGGCCCCGTATGGGTTCGAAACTAGTCGGGCATACTCCGACCTAATATCACGTAAGTTTCAGCCGTGTTTCATAATCAATTAATATCAATACACACTTCACAAAAATTAGATACAATACCCAAAAAATATAATGTTTTAGCTTTTGATTACCTATAGGCTGGTTTGAGATAAAAACACGAATAAAGTTAGGAGTAAAGTTTTACAAATAATTTAATTTGTTTCAATTAACAATCTCAATTTATAGTTACGAGTAATTAACAGTTAATGTTTTTTGTCGGGCGTCTAACCAGTAATTAAGATAATAAATTTATTTAATTGGAAATCTAATTTAGTTTTATTTTACGACTAAACGTGTCTACGAATCTTAGATGGGAACTTCGATTAACTCCGACAGATACAAAGCGACTAAACCTTAATATGTTTATAGTAAAGTTGAAAATAACAACATTTAATTCAAGCTCATGATTTTTTTTTATTCTTTACAAGTTCCTTCACTGCAATTTTACTTGATGCTAAGTCAAGCAAATTGAGATGGCAGCGGACTGACTTGTTAAGAATTTTGAATTTTGTTGAAAATTCACACTCCTTTTGATTTCTATACGTATCGTACCGAAATGCTAAATCGCTTGGGGGCACGTTTTTGTCAGCGGTAACTAGCCACGGCCGAAACCTGCAGCAGGTCTGGCACCTGGACCAATTAAGAAAACCTGAGTATCAAGAATTTTCGTAAATATAATATTGACATCAAAAACAGGATGAAGCTACTCACGGAAAATTAACTTGATAGTAATCAATTGTAAAAAAAACTTCTAATGATCCTGGACTACAGTCTTTGCACGTCGTTAAAAAAATGCGACAAACGTGTCCCGATATACGCTGCTGTCATACGCCGCTGAAACGTCATGCCGAGTTTTAATTACGTCCGACGGTGAAAATAGCAGTTCATGAATTGCTTTCCAAGTTGAAATATCAAAGAGGACATGTAGCGGCAAAACGAGTCGACGACAATTGAAATGCTGATATGTGTATGAACAACAACAAGAGGAGAGCATAGTTTATGACTAGCTACGTGGAAATGTGGAAAGCTTTATTGGAACTTTCATAGCTTTATAATCGGTATGGCGCTTCATTGTGGAATTGTATTTGTTTGTTATAGGATTTTAGCTATTTTAGCCATTTCTTAATTTTATTTAGGTATCGTCGTCATCAACCCATATTCGGCTCACTGCTGAGCTCGAGTCTCCTCTCAGAATGAGAGGGGTTAGGCCAATAATCTACCACGCTGGCCCAATGCGGATTGGCAGACTTCACACACGCAGAGAATTGAGAAAATTCTCTAGTACGAGGTTTCCTCACGATGTTTTCCTTCACCGTTTAAGACACGTGATATTTAATTTCTTAAAATTACGTTATCACCTAAACGATAATGGAGCTTACAAAGAAAGTGTGAAAATGGTAAATTAACCGCTAAATATGAAAATAATTTACATGAAATATTTGGTAATTGTTTATTGTAGCTATTTAAAGGAAATAATGTCGGCCAACAATGTCCTTGGATGGTGTAACTTAGAGAAGTAAGAGCTGAATTAATTAAGGGCGTGCTCCTAAACTTTAAGCACTACACTAGCGTACAATTTGTTGCCCCTATTCGCCGTGGGTAGTAACAATAACATTCCCCTCCATTGTTTTATGAAGTAACAATTCTTCCCTAATGTCTTGGGACAACTTGAATGCACCTGAAAGGTACTCCACGACATCTATTGTTAGAAAAGTACGCTTTTACCTTTGCCTCCTCAAGGAGTTTGAGGGTATGAACATAAAACCGAGGAAACGGTTGGCTCGTTATGTATATTGCTGCTGAGATTTAGTAGCTATTAGTTTTAGCAGACTCAGAGGTGATTACAAAATAAGAAAACTAATGTTGAACTAAGGTTGATTCACAACATTTGTCAGGACAACTTAACTAACAAATCAAACTGTAACCAAAATAAGACCCTACAATGGCAGAGAATGACCTTGAGTGAAGTCACGCACTTGTGAACGTTGTGTGTAGGGTTAAAGGCGCCTTTGACTGTTAACAAACACTCCCCTTTTCCACTCAAGTCACTCTCCCCGCTTACCCCAAGTAGCCCATAAAGAATGACACGACAAGAGATGTGGACGGCTCGAACGCCACGAGCACACTGAAACCGTCCGTACCACAAGTCAGTGCAACGCAGCGATAACTTTAGCTGGCTCAAAATACTAAATTGCTAATAATGAAGCTTTATCGCTAGTCTGTTTATGACGCAAGCGCTGAAAGGAGAATATCCATCCCCAGGTCAGGCCTAGCCTGATCACCCGGCAATTTACTTATATCTAAAAAAATCTTGATAATTCTACTTTAACAATGACACCATTACTTTATTAAAAGTTTGCTACAACGTTTTACGACATTTTTAAATCTTCTTTAATTTGTCCACAAGCTAAGATCCGTTAGAGCCGTGATAGCCTAGTGGATATGACCTCTGCCTCCGATTCCGGAGGGTGTGGGTTCGAATCCGGTCCGGGTCATGCATTTTAAGAACATCACGTGTCTCAACCGGTGAAGCTCAGCAGTGAGCCGAATATGGGTTGATACTGATGATGATGATAGTGTGATGTGATGTGATTAGTGTGATTAGAAATTATAATCAAATATAGGAGAAAAAGAACTTAATGTTAATAAATTGTAGTTATTTACTCGTACTAGTAGTTATCTACTTTTAAGCTAAGTTATGTATGTATAAGTGTTTTTTAATTGTTATTATTAATATTTTTTATTATTTAAATATTAGAATAAGTGTTCTTATAACGTATCTCGAATTAAAATCCGCCTTACTCAAAAGAACATCTTTGAAGTTTCTTTAATCAGGAGAATAATGCTGCCAAGTCTAAACTCCATCATAAGTTACTTAACTATTAACTAGTTTCGGGTACTCGTTTGTACATCGAAGACGTAGTAATAATAAACCCTTTGTAATGGGAGTTCATTCTGCAATGGACTTCGTTAAGCTTATACGAGTACAATTACTATATATATATATATGTATATATGTATATGTATATATGTATATATGAATATATTTTGTAAAATAATATGCCAAAATAGACTCCGAATTTGGAATTTGTTTATTCATATCCACAGTTTATGCCCAAAATCCAACAACTTATATCGATTGATGTATAATTTAACATAATCATCGTCATCATCGTTATCAATCCATATTCGGCTTACTGCTGAGCAGAGTCTCCTCTCACAATGAGAGGGGTTAGGCCAATAGTCCACCACGCTGGCCCAATGCAAATTTGCTGACTTCACACACGCAGAGAATTAAGAAAATTCTCTGGTATATGCAGATTTCCTCACGATGTTTTTCCTTCACCGTTTGAGACACGTGATATTTAATTTGTTAAAATGTTTCCTTCACCGTTTGAGACACGTCATATTTAATTTGTTAAAATGCACACAACTAAAAAGTTGGAGGTGCAAGCCCCGGACCGGATTTGAACGTGGGTTCAAATTCGGTCCGCGGCTCTCCGGAATTGGAGGCAGAGGTCATATCCAATGGGCTATCACGGCACTTTTTTATTTAACCTAATACAAACAAAAAACTATTAATAAAATTGAGAACCTCCTCCTTTTTGAAGTCAGTTAAAAAACAAAAGTTATTACAGACTTACAAAGGCAGTAAGGCTAGGATTTCTTTATTAGCCATTTATTGGTACATATGGATATTCCCTCATCCTAAGAAAGCCTGTCTTCGAGGTTCAATAGTCTATAGGTAGGCACATACAGGATCAACTCGTACCAAAAATCCTCGCAGATTCGAATCCGTCTATTTTACCGTTACCTCCGATTTCGTTGAACCTCCATAGATTTAGATGAACTTTCATTCACTGTACTATATACGTGGAACTATCGAGTTCGAGTAATTTTACATTTAGAACATCTGACATTAAATCTGACATAAAGTGCCAATTGTTATTCCAACGCGACGTCAATATTAACTCACGAATATTTTGAAACCGAATGAGAGCTTCATTCACATTTTATCAAAGTGATTCTTGTCGCATTAAGAACATTGAAGGTACTTTTGCCTGCTAGGGGTAGATAAAGGCCTGAGCCTATTAAATACAGATTGTTGCGTATTACCGTACCCATTTACATAAGTCAATGAATATCAGACCCTCATTTAGCTATTGGGGATAGTATCGATTTGATGCGGGGTTGGATTTTATTTATCAATTGACCGTCCTCATCTAATGAAAGCTCAGACCAAGCCACTTGTTATAATATTCAAATGAGTGAGTGATTTACTTTGTTTCTTTCTTCAATATAATAACGTTTACAATTCGAAACTAATCATGCAAATTGAATTACCTATATTTTGCTTATTGTTAGCAAATAGTTCTTTTAAATTAGTTTTTGTTCCAGGCCTCATAATAACACTTTAGCAGCGTCAATGGGTGATTCAGGCGAATGCAAAAGCTCCGACATATTAGGTTAGAAAAACAAAAGAGATGAAAAATTCTGTAAAGCTATGAGATTCGAACCTCTTCTTAGACTTTGGGACCGATAGAGTATTTGGGCGGTCGGACCTGACGGCCTGTGTTATTCACGCCCGGGAAGAGAGTTGTTGGTCATTATACGAGCATTAAGAAAGATAGTTTTTGGGTAATCAGACCAGCCCCTGTAGCGAAGTGGCACGTCAATTCTCTTTCTACGATCGCAAACGCTTTGCAAAATAGAAATGTATAGGAATGACGTTTTCTGTCGACAGGTCACGTGATCAAGATCTGTCATTCCCAGCGATCGTAGAAAGAGAATCGACGTGCCACTTAGCTGTGTACTAGTAATAATCCGCGTCCGGGCAAAGAGTTGTTGGTCGTGATGATTTATACGAGCAAAACTGGAGGTAAACAAATTTTACGTAATTGTAGTTCAGTTTAATATCACCGCACAATTAAATTTACTAATGGTATACATATACGTAGGTGTGTGTGTCTAGAGAGAGGCATTAACTGAATCGGAGGCACTTTGAAACTGACTCCTCCTACGAAATCAATTATGCGCTGTAATTACATAGCACGCTGTAGAGCGCCTGACAGCTCTTACTTGTGTGTCAAAGGTGCTACGTGTCGGATTTTCACTTGGACGGTTCGGGAATGTAATTAATTTGCAGGCTAATCTACATTAATAAATAAAATTGAAGTGTCTGTCTGTGTTACTATTGTTACGAACTAGTTTTCGAAGTTTTTAATGAAACACCTGGTGACTCGTGTGAGACTTTATTCTTTACTCCTCAATCCCAGTACCAATATATTGTACTTCGAAACGTAGGCAATTCGTTGTCCAAAATCGTAACCGGGTTCACTGTTGTTCACTTGTATCGCTGGTATCACTTCGATGTTACTCCACTTCGTTGAAAACGTACATTGCTCCGCAGTCGTTATTCTTTACAAGTTAGCCCTTGAGTACAATCATACCTGATGGTAAGTGATGATGCAATCTAAGATGGAAGCGGGCTAACTTGTTAGCAAGATGATCACATGTACCTGGACAAGCTCTATAACATGAACTCTGATACTTTTAAAATAAACAAACATACAGCCGAA